>NW_025813526.1:5241610-5321610 GCF_021976095.1 Xenia sp. Carnegie-2017 | reverse complement strand
TTGATGGCTTGAGTGGAAAAGAGCGAGCAAATCTAATTAAAATGTGTATCAAAAGGTTGCATGATGTTGGAGTAGACATCATTTCTTTTATTTGTGATGGACCATCATGTCACTTTTCAATGCTGCATGAACTTGGGGCTCAATTAAAACTTCCTGACATCAGGCCATACTTCTCACATCCATTGAATAAAGAGAAGAAGATATACATTTTTCTTGATGTATGTCATATGCTCAAGCTTGTAAGAAATACTTTAGGGGATGGTGGGATGTTATTTGATAAAGACGAAAACAAAGTTTGTTGGGGATATTTAGCTGAGTTACAAAAACTACAAACAAAAGAAGGGTTGAGGCTTGGAAATAAGTTGAAGTTTTCGCATATCCAGTGGTGGCAACAAAAGATGAAAGTTAATCTTGCTGCTCAGACTTTCAGTGCCAGTGTTGCAGATGCAATTGATTACTGTAGGGAAACTCTAAAGCTTCCACAGTTCCAAGGTTCAGAAGCTACAGTGAAGTTCATTAGAACTTTTGACCATTTATTTGATATCCTTAATTCTCGCAATCCATGTGCCAAAGGTTTCAAAGCAGCTCTTCGAAAAAGTAACAAGGATAGTTGGGAACCCTTTCTTGATTAAGCCCGTGAATACATTATTGGTCTGAAAATTCATCAGGTGATCTAATGTACACAACCCGTCGCAGAACGGGCTTTGTTGGGTTTCTTGTGGCAATTGATAGCATAAAGCAAATTTTTGTTGAGTTGGTTGAAAGGGAAGATGCACCAATGAAATATATTTTGACTTATAAATTTAGCCAAGATCATTTAGATCTTTTCTTTGGAGCAATTCGGTCCTCAGGAGGCTTTAACAACAACCCAACAGCTGAACAATTTACAGCTGCATACAAGAGACTTTTGAGGAGAAGCAGTATCCATGGTTGCAATGGCAACTGCACCAGACAAGATGAAACTAACATATTGGAAGTAATTGGGGACACCTATAAAATGCCAAACAAAGAATCAAGTACGACAATTGATGATGCTGCTCTCATCCGAAAGTATGATTTACAAGGGACAAATCACAACAGAGATGAGGATGAAGATTATAGTGATGCACCAAGCTTTTCCACTGTATCTGAATTTAAAAAGGCGGCAATATCGTACATGGCTGGCTATGTTGCCCAGATGGTGCAAAAGAAAATAAACTGTCCTGTTTGTCATGAAGCAGTCGGTTCAAGAAACTACAAAAATGAGTCTGCTTTCCTGACTTTAAAAGACAGGGATAATTTGTTTAAGCCAACAGCAAGTGTAATAGTAATATGCAATGAAACAGAGAGGTGTTTTCAGAGAATGTTGGCAGCTACAGATGGAAATTTACTGCAAGGGAAAGGAATTCCTGATGCTATTGCTTTGTCTGTAGTAAATGGTATAGATTTGAGGACCACATTCAAGGATCTCGATGCACACATGTTGGATACCACTGTTCACGAAAATCATATTTACTCATTAATTAAGACCATATCTAAATGCTACAGCAAGGTGCGACTATACCATTTGGGAAAAACAACCTCAGAAATGGAAACTAAAGATAAAGTGCGAAAGAAACTAAATCGACTTGCCTTGTTTAAGCATCAGTAGTACTTTGCTCATGGAAAAATGAAGTTACAGCAAAAATAAAATGTCAACAATCTCTCAACATAAAGAAAGAATGATAAAAAAAGTAACTCACCTCATTTCTAAAGAACTGAAACGTATACTAGATCATAACTGCCTCAGAAATTGGAAAGCGAGCAGTGAACTATCTTGCATTGGCAACGATGGGACAAAATACATTCTGGCATGTACAACTTTGAAATCACCACTAACGTCGATATTTTACAGCTATCGGAATCATTTTGATGTCAAATCGATTCGCATAACCTGTTTTATCCATGACTAATACTTGAGGTTTCCATGTTTGTAAACGTTATCCGCCATACATTTCTATAGTAATTTGTATCTCGCCGTGGTAACCGGAAGTGAATTTTGCATATATAATTAGGCTTCACTTTTGCTACGGTGATTGCTAGATAGTATACTTCAAAATAAGATTTCCGCTGGGAGACTGGTGCGAGTTTTGCAATATCTTCGGAAAAAAGAAACGAGAGCATCACGAGTATACCGTGTTCTTTTGAAGGATGTCCTTTTTTGTTATAATGCAATGCGCCATTTTTAAAATTTTGCGGGAAAACAATTAATGAACACCACGCATATAGGCTATAGTTCGTCATTATAAACTTATGAAAATTTACTATCTTTGTAATGTAAATTTTTCAACGAATTAATGTCAATGAATAAAATTTGGGACTGCTGTGACGGCCACAGGGCTGCCGTGCAAAGCCTGTCTGATGTAATGCCGCTTATCGTGAAATACGAAGTTGAGACAAACAGCAAGTTCATTGTCTACTACGGTGATAAGAGCTTTGGATCAAAAGGTAATTAGCTCAACAGTTTAATACATCGTCAATTTAATAAAAATTAATTTGAGTGGCAGTTGAAAAAGCTGAAATGTACAAAATTAATTGCATAAAAAAGTAGTAAATAGCATACTAATAAATTAAGTGCACTTTACTACTATAAATAAAGAGACACAACGCTCTGGTAATCGTTTCTTCTTGCGCTTAATTTAATCGTAATATTACGCTTTTTAAAAACAGCACAACCAAAAATTTACATTGATATAAGACGTCCCCGGTTGTAAAATTTTAATCATTAACATATTCAGATGTTAGAAAAGACAACGTAAAAGTTTACTGGGAAAGGAAGAATGAAGCGTTACAAGGGCCTATTATCCCATTTGACGGAATACCTTTTGTGCATGTCGGAGATAAAATTTTATGGTGCCACCAAGGAAAAGACAAAATGAAAAATCTAAGCTAAAGAAGAAAGAAAAATCAGCAGCGACAGGTAGTCAATGACTAGATTACTGTAATAAGAATGATAGTTTGCGTCCTCTAAAATGTTGCTAAGACATCTCGTTGCCTTTTTTCACCTTGTGTATTCCTGCACAATGTATAATCTGCGCTAATAAAAATGCAGCCAACTATACAATATTTTACGTCTTCCTTGTATTTATAAAGAATGTTAAATTTATACATTTTTAGGTTACAGACCACTGCTACAATTCTACGCGAAGATTGTTTGCTCAAACGACAAAGAAGAAACAATGCCCAGCTTTAATCTATATAACGCAAATTGCAAAATTCCCTAGAATGAAGGTTTGTTAAACACTATAAAATGAAGACAAAATAATATATAATTATAAAAACTTGTGCGTAAAAGGACATTACAATGTTTTACTCTTTAGTTGGACAAGGACAGTATCTTCTTCAGAAGAAGAACAGCAAAGCAATTACATGAGACAATGAAAACTGGCACAATTAAGAGCAGCGACATCGAGATGCACTATGTCGTGAAGTTTCCTCGCCCTTCAGAACACAAAAATCACATAACTGGAATGGTAAAATTTGTTTAAAAGAGATTAGCTATAGCTAAAAATTTTGTAAAGTTTTACACCTTGCAGGCAGCTGGTATAAGAGAACCATTGGATCCAGTGATAGTGGAGAAGCTAGCAGAGCTGGCCCGCGACGGTGTTCACTCAGTATGCGAAGCACGTAGATATCTTGAGTTATTTGTAAATGGTGAACTATTCAAGGGTGTAAACTTCCAGATAAACTTAGCAGGCGATTTTATCCTACGAACAAGGATATCTATAACCATCTTTACAAAGGAAAGCCGAACCATTTTTCTTCCAATGATCAAAAGAACTTGGAAGAGCTTATTAAAAAATGGAAGTTTGAAAATCCACAAGATTTCTTTCTGTTTCGTCCTCACTCCGGCAAACCATGTGCAGAGGAGTCAACAGAGAACAATGATAACACCATCTCAAACGAAGATACAGAGGAATCGTTAGAGATGGACACAAGCACTTTAATTTTCTGTCATCAAACGAAATATCAGAAACACCTCCTGGGAAAGTATGGCAATCAAATGTGCTTACTCGATGCCACCTATAGAACAACGAAGTATGATCTCCCACTTTATTTCTTGTGTGTGAGAACAAATGTATGTTACCAAGTTGTTGGATCATTTATCATACAGTTCGAAAACATCAAATGTATACAGGAAGCGTTGATGGTGTTTAAGGAGTGGAATGCTGATATATGGAAGCCTTCTCGTTTTATGGTAGATTTCGCCGAAGAAGAAATTCAAGCACTCGAAACAACCTTTCCAGGTATGCAAACGTACAACAGATTTGCATCGTGGTTTTTTAAAGCTCCACGATAACGCTTTAAACATTTACTGAATTCCCCCCGATAAACTTTATACGTGTATGAATATATTGTCGCATTTTTTGCCATAATTCTAATCACATGCAGACCAAAAAGTTAAAAATCGAACATTGAAAAATGCTAAAATAAACATAGTTGGTGTCGTTAGAGAAAAGTAGTTATTTCATTACATATAAAACATTTTCATGTAAAATAGATGCGGAAGTACTTCTTTGTGATTTTCATCGAGAGAAATCGTGGCAGGAGTGGACGTCAAAAATAGATAATGGTGTTTTTCAGAATATACAGGAAATTCTAAATCTACTACGCAATATTGCACATGCTGCTACGTCTGAACAATGTCAAAAGTCAATGAACGCCCTGACAGAAAGCATATTTTGGAAAGAAAATCTCAAAATGAGAAACTGGTTTGGTGGAAAGTGGCTGCCAAACATTAAGGTAGTAAACTAAATATAGCGATGGAATCAACGTTGATAGAAAAGCGATGTACTATTCATGAAATAGTCTAAATTAATTTTTGCTATTTTCGAAGGAGACCCTTTTTTATAAAATTATAAAATTTTACTAGGCAATTTTGTAAAACCAAATCTCCAGGGCTTATATCGTTGTATTATTTCATAATCTCAAATAAAATACTATGTACTAGCAGAACATGCAAAATATACTGTATTGATCGTTTTCTTACAGAGATGGTGTCAAGCGTATCGGACAGGAGATTTCATTTGTGCAGTGAACACGAACAATGGCATTGAAAGACAGAATAAGGCATTCAAATATGAGTACCTCCATGGGAATAAAGGGTGCTCCTTAAGTGATATGCTGACAGCACTTGTTGATCGGTTTCTCCCAAATACCTTCAAAAAGTAAAATTTTTAATACTTCACAATACTATAATGATTCTATGTTTTTATAACGAAAAAATACCAGTTTTGAAGGAAAAATTCATTTCGTATTGTTTTTGTTGTGTGACACAGGCCCCTTCTTTTGAAAAAACAACTGCTTAATTAACAAATTATTGAAAGGTGTGATTAGGCTAACTACAGCGGCACTTACTGTCGACTTTAGTCATCTTTGGATTCTAATAAGATGTAATAATATTCGTGAGTGACGTTTTCCTTTTACAATTTTAGATATGCTGAGCTAAATGTTAAATGTCACGAAGGTTACCGTGCTTATAATGAGGAACTTCCAAAATTTCTGCACAACAGACCTGCCAGAATGGTGTCTCATATTATGAAGCGTTGGGATAGTGACATTAGCAAAGACATGGTCCACATGGTGTCCCCAGGGGTCTTTGAAGTAAAAAGTTCAACAGGGAAGGAGCACCATATCGTACTTTTTGGTGATGAACAAACGCTTCCAAACTGCACCTGCGTAGACTGGAGACACAACAAACTTTTGTGCAAACACTTCTGTGCTTGCATAAGAGCTTTTCCAGAGTGGAAATGGGATAGACTCAGCCCACTTTATCGAGAAAATCCACTTTTCATCTAGATAACACCATAGTTCCAGCAGATAACTCGCTCGAAAATATTCCTAGTAAAAAAGAGCAGCAGAATTCACCTCAACACATTAAGAATGAATCGCTTGTGCCAAATGATGCTGATGATTTTGCTCCTCTTCCACCGAAAAAGACATATGGTAAAATGCTCTACGTCTCAAATGTAGAAATCTAATGAAAGAACTATCCAGCTTGACATTTCTTATAGATGACAAACAACAACTATTGTCTCTTACCAATGGTCTTAATACATTGCTAGAAGAAGCACGAAACTCTGCACCACAGGAAGCAGGAATAATTCTTCAAGATTCACTACCAAAACAAGAATCTAAAAAAAATGACAAAATCAAAAATAGTCAAAAGAAGCAAACAAGAGTTAAGTCAATTAATATTAGATCCTATGGGCGTCCTAAGCACCCATACACTGGTCGAGTTGGAAGACGTGCAGAAATAATGAAAAAATTATAAAGTACATATACCAATACCTTCTGGTAAGGCTGTGAAGAGGTGTTCAACGGGACCTAATGTAATTGACCTCAGCTCGCCTAATAAACGGCTTTAAAATCTTTCAAGACCACAGCCTTGGCTACATGTTTCAAATATAAATTTATCTCTGGTTGATAAAAACATACTTAGTTCAGGAGATCTAATGAACGACAAACACATCAATACAGCACAAATTCTTCTTAAAAACCAATTCCCAGAAGCATGTGGCCTAATGGATACACTGATAGTATCAAACCAACTTAGTGGGGAAGGTTTACCAAATATAAACAGTTCAATGACTAACATAATCCAGCTTCATAATCTTCCAGGTCATTGGCTAGTATCTCAGTCAAATGGACAATCAGTGATAGTCTACGACTCTCTGTATCCTGGGATGACACATCCACTCACCATGCAATTGGTATACTTATACAAGAGTATAGCAAAAGGAGGTCTACTGCTAGTAAAACTCAGGTGCTGTCAAAAGCAAGCAGGATTTGTAGATTGTGGTCTTTTTGCCATAGCTAATGCAGTTTCTCTTGCTAATGGAATTTATCCTAGAGCAGTCATTTTCCAACAGAGCCAGATGCGTCAACATCTAAAACAGTGTCTGGAAAGAAAACAGCTCACAATGTTCCCACATGAAGTAAACAAAGAGCCTTGTCATATTCTGGAAAGGTCAACAATGATAAAATGCTGAAGGACTGTTCATGATGTACATTTTTATAAAATCAGTAGTGGATCTAGGGTAAGGAAAAATAAGTTATGGGCAATATTTTTCAATTCGAAGTACCTTTATAACAATGGCTTTGTTTAGGAATTTTTCAAGGTTAAATGAAACCAATTGATGGACTGTTTCAATGTATTTTCCTAGATCCACCACTATATATATAAAAATAATCATGCATGAGACATAATGAAAGGCCATAGAAAAGCACATTTGGATTATGGGACATTGCACAATTATGGTTAAAATTATGGATAAGTATATTGCTATACACAGGTTATGTTTCTCTCTTCACATGTTGCAGTGATGATAATCAGGGTGGGAAACAGACAAAGTGTTGCATCAGCCATCAGAGAAAAATATAGTGTCTGGTCTTAATTAATAACCTGATAGGTACTGTTCTCAAATGCCATATCATGCTAATCATAAACTGATTTAATGTAAATAAATTTGTAGTAGACTAATATTGCTACCTAATAAGGCTGTTGATGTGTCAACCGGCTCAACCCGTAAAATTTCGTTTGTTAAAGATTTACCTGAATTCGACATATATCTTTGTATATCTCGCAGTCTCATATGTTTGTATCTCATAGTCGTATATATATGTACATATATATTAATGAGTGAATATTCCTGGATGTATTTTATTGTATATCTTGATAATTTGCTTCAATTATATGAGTAAAATAGTATAATTATTCAATACATTTATATATTTTTTGCGATTCTTACCTTGAGGAGAATGAATTTCTAGCATACTGATTCAATCAAATACCAACAACTTCATCACAATAAAACTCCTACACTAAACTATTCTCATTGATAATAGGTTTACCCAGGGTTTATCGCTCTATCTTTGTTCGTTATTCGTGATGCTCTCGTTTCTTTTTTCCGAAGATATTGCAAAACTCGCACCAGTCTCCCAGCGGAAATCTTATTTTGAAGTATACTATCTAGCAATCACCCTTTTGCTACCTGTGGAAGCTATATCCAGTCTATTATCAGATCAGTGGTTTCTCATTTTGGTGATATTTTTATTCATGCATTTCCATTGCTAAAAAAATCGTTGCGAAAATTTTGACAATCGTGCATAAAATCGTCTCTAAAATCGTCTAGTGGAGATCCGCCTTTAGCAAGAGTACGACTACGACAACGAGTACGAAGTTTGACCATGTAAGGGAATGGAACGAGGAAGTTTGTCGTGGTAGTCACTTCGTCAAAATTTAGATTTAGCTATAAACAACAGAACGAGCCTTTCTATTGTTACAAACACCAACGTTTGCGAAGCAGCTACTACTCCGTTTGTCAATAATGATATCAAGTAGTCGGTAATACTGATTTTGCAAAAACATAGGACTCTTTACTCTTTACTGATTTTGCAAAAACATAGGACTCTTTACTCTTTACTAATTTTGCAAAAACATAGGACTCTTTACTCTTTTACTCTTTAAAATCTTCACTATTTCAAATTTTATGTACGATATATTTATGCTATTTTATTGTTTATTTGCCGTTCACTTTGCGAACAAAATACATGAAAGTTGTCATGGTCATATTTCCTTTTAAATGTACATATGCGCTCAAAATAGGTTCTAAAGTAAAGCCTGGATGCTCAAAAATAGTACTGTAAACTAATTTCTTACACAATGATAAAATATACCTACTTTCTTTGCTTAAAAAGTCATAGTAGTCGCGACTACGAATTTTTTACAAAACATCGTACTGAGATTGATGATGGCTACAGGTTGTTGTTGTCAAAACGATGTTTTCGCGCCAAAATGACGTAATTCGTACTCCTAGTCGTACTCATAGTCTTTGCTAAAGCTCTCTAATAAGTCTTATATTACTTCACACTCGTCAGCAATCTAGTTTTATTATATCTATGATATGTATGTTCGCTTGTATTCATTGTCATATTGACCTTACGCACAGTACAATTTCACCATAAACTTTCGATCCCCTTAGATTAACTTTAAAGGCTGAAACACACTGTGCAGTCGCTTTAGTACCGTGACTAAAACTACCAAATTGTGCGGTCACTAAGCTAATAGTTTTAGTCGCGAGTCTAGTCGCTTTGGAAGTTTAGCATGTTAAACTTTTGACCTTGGTCGCTTCAGTCGCTTGCATGTGATTGGTTATTTCCTAGCTCAAGACCAAAATGAAAAGCCTTAGAAATGTATACGTCAGGTACAAAAAGAAAAACGATGCTGCCATTAAATCAGAAGCTCCAGCCTTACCCACATAATGGGAGTTTCGGGGTTTGATGACATGGTTGGACGATTACAGAAAGCATACATATTAACATTGATGTCTCCTTTTATTATTGTGTTACTGTATAGGGCTGAATGTGTTAAATAGCATAATGATCATGGGTTTAAGAAGTGTTAATCCTTTATATAGAACATCAACTAACATGTCTGTCACTGTGATTGAAGATGCATCAGTCAATGAAGTTACAAATGGAAGTAACAGCATTGGTGCATTGACACTCACAGTAGATAATCTGGAGAGCAGGAAGTTTTCTGAAGCAGTCAATCCGACTTAGCACTCCATCTCATTCCAACCCATATCATCACCATCACCTATTTCATCCAACTCAGCTTCATCATCTAGAGCAGCAACACCATCGGCACCACCTCCACAATCAAACAAAAAGAGAAAGAGAGTTCAAGATTATGGTCCTAACGAATACCAGCTGCAGTTGCTGAGCAGTTTGGAAAAAATTACTCAACAATAAGCATCTCCCCCTACTGAGTCATCAATGGATGAGTATGAACATTTTGGCAGAAGCATAGAATTACAAATCAGAAAGCTTCCTTCTGATTACCTTAAAGCCCTGGCAAAAAAAAGAATCCAGGATGTTCTTTTTGACATTGAATGTAATGAAAAATAATTGAACTTTACTCTATATTACAACAAAAAAGTAAAATAAAATTATATCAATGAGTTCTTTCCACATATTCCTGCATGAAAGTTGATCAACTTCTGAATTAAAATACATTGCAAACTTTTCTCTGATTTTGGATGCTTCACTACTGTAGTTTCTTTGTTTGTTGCGAGATAATGGTTCAAGCACACAGTTGTTTCTTGCCTCCGAGACCATTCATGAACATTTCCTGATGGATCCGCAGTATCTGTGAAACCAGCTGGACTGTAGGAAACATGGCGTGTTTGGAGGAAATTGTGCAAAATGCAAGTAGCCTTGACAATTTTGGACACATTTTCTGGTTCTACTATAATGGTTGTTTCAAGTATTCGCCACTTGGATACCATTATACCTGATACAAATATAAATTGAAGAGAATATTGAAAAGTGTTGGATTTGGAACTCCATAAAGAAAATGAGCATGTAAATACAAACCAAAGGTGTTTTCTATTGTTGATCTGTACTCTTGAAAATCTGTAGTTGAAAACTGTCCTTTGAAGGCAATCCAGTACTCTTCCTGGATAAGGTCGCATCATCCAGGTTTTAAGAGGAAATGCCTCATCTGCAACCACAGTATAGGAAAGGCTTTCATTTGTTCCTGGTAAAGGCTCATCTGCAGGTAGATGCATCTCACCTATCAAATAAAATTTATAAGGTGAATATTACTTTCAACACTGAATACTTTGAAGAGATATGATACCATTTAAAAAAGCTGATCCAAATTGTGAATTAGCAAAAACTCCCCCATCACTCCATCTCCCAGCTTCACCAATATCCACAAAGATAAATTTGTTATGGGAATCGCACATAGCCATTAACACCAAGGAAAAGTGTTTTTTACAATTGAAATACAAAGATCCAGAGTTTCTCGGAGCCTGAAATGCGATATGTTTTCCATCTAGTGCTTTAATGCAGTTTGGAAAATTCCATGTATAAGCAAATCTGAAAACATACAACAAACAATGATGCAGTGGCACCACAAAGTAACCCTTTATCATAATCATGTTTTAACTCTCTACCTTTCAGATATTCAAGTCACTTGGTTGCGAAGAAGCTTTCATGTATATTGGGACCAGAACTCTCAAAAGTGCCTTACACGTATCGTAAACAACCTCACAAACTGTGCTTGCCCCACGACAATAACCAAATGCTATAGACTGTGGGCTATCACCTGTAACCAATCATCTTAATATGATTGCTAGTCTTTCAGCAGGTCCAACTGATTGCCTCATTTGAGTGTCTTGCCTACGAATAGATGGACCAACCAAAGCCAGCAGCTCATCAAATATTTGAGGGCACATACGAAAAGACAGATTAAACTGCTCTTCATCAGTTCTTAGTTCTTGAACCAAGTGCATAAAATCTCCTTGTGCTCTCCTTTGCCTGTTAAATTGACGAACCCACCACCTTTTCATTTTATTATTTTTTCCTGTTTTTCAACCTTTTCCAGCTTGTACAAAATGCAAACAGATGCTAGTAACTTAGCCTGATGACTAGATGCCATGTTGATAGTCGCAATGTGGTCGCAATGCTCACTTTTGCATGTATGTTTCTGATATTTAAGCCACTAACGCGCGCGCATTAATTCGCTTAAGTCGCCAGACCAAAGCGACTGCACAGTGTGTTTCAGCCTTAAAACACAAAGTTTAGGTTTTAGGTTTAAGTTTAGGTTTCGGTCTGAGACAATTGACAGAATGAAATGAAAATTGTTAAAAAAACATTCCTTTCAGAGAAAATTAAGAACACTCTAAACGGCCCTCTAATTCCGAGGATAAGGATGGACAAACAAGCCGATGGACACTTCAGTACATTGAACTGAAATACATCTGGAACGATAAGTTAGGTGGGGGGGTAATATGAAGCCAAATTTTTTCGTTATTGCAAGTCGCACCAGTCCTTTTGTAAAAAATTCAAAAAATAGAATTTTTATATTTGCAAAATTTCTAAATTAAACTGCGGTAGTTTTTCAAAAAAATACATCAAATTTGAAGAATATTAGTCTAAATTATTGACTGTCAAAAAAATTCTGCCAAAAGTCATAGCATTGCTAAGAATTTTGAAGCAAAGACAAAAATTACGAAAAGTCCGCGCGATTTTTGTTGCTTTTTCTGAGTTTGTAAAAGTTCCAGGTGCAGCCAAACGTTCAAACCACTTAAGTGTTGTCATTTCATTTTAAATACACAAGCCTATATGGATTCGTAACAATTGAGCAATTTGCCAAGGACAAAAATGTGTTTTTTTAGAAGCATTTTTCATGCCATGAAAATACACATACTGCAAATATACATACAGCTCAGTGACTTGGAGTTAAATGGGCTTCGTACAACACAATTTTATAAGCGTTTAAAACTTGGACAGTGGAGGGCGATTAAAACGGTGGTTAACGAGTTAAGCGCCTTTCGTACAACCGACCCCATATAGTTAAGCATTACGCTAAACGACGTGCGTGCATTGCAGTTTTAACCATCGTTTAACTATCTGGCAGATTAGGAATATACTCCTTCAATGACGGCTAAACGTCGTTTATTTTAAACGGCCAAGGTACATTCAGCCCCAGCAGTATCCAAGTAATATTAATAACCACAAACTTCAATAATCGTGATTTATGCAGTTTACTCCCAGTATAGCTATGCTAAAATTTTCTTAGTTCTTTAATTCATTGTCAAAGACTTTTCACTTTAATCAGCAAAGACAATTTCTTACCAAAATGACGGCGCCACAAAATTGACCCATGTGGGAGGGATAAAGGGCCGATTACATTAACAAACAGCAGCCCGTAATGAATTCAACATGCATTGTAGGAATGAAAATTCACCCCGGACGTTGTATTATTTCCCTGTGAAGATTTTACGATTACATGGAACAAAAAATCAACCTAATCAATGAATTTTTTCAATAGATCTATATTTTTCGTTATTTATTCATTTTAAATGATCATATATTCACTCGACTGTTTGGTGTTAAGTAACTGTGGGTAGTAGATAACCACAAAATCATGAATTTTATTTTTTTTAATTTTTCCATACAGCCCTTCCTTAGCATATACATTTTTAAGTTCTACCTTTTGTTTTGTTGAAAACATTATTTTAATGCTGAAAATTCTATGTTTTTTGAAGATGGTATTTTAAAGTCTATGGCGTTTATATGGCAACGATTTTGAAAATTTGGTTTTTTTTCCCAGTTTACATTAAATAAACAGGGTTACAACCATTGCTAATTTGTATATCAAGCGTGACCAGTACATGTTCAACGGTTTTACAGTTATTGTTATTCAAAAGCTTTCCAAAGGTTTTCTGGCAATGCCTAGAACTAAATATCGATCTTTGAGAAGACCTGTTAGATCAGGGAAACGTTCTAGAAAGCCGAAAGAAAATAACGACGATGGCAAAAGCAGTATTTCAGCGAAGAAAATCCGTCTGGATGAAAGCTCATCCAGCCATACGACAACATCCATACCCTGAATTCCCTCTGGTTATCGCTTTGAAGACGTAGCTATGCTGGGTCAAATTATATCAAAATGTGCTGTTTGCAAAGTCTGTTTGAAAGGTAGTTTACCGCTGTTAGAAAAACCTGGAGGATGTAGATTGGCTAAAACAATGGTGTTACAATGTTCTAACTCTTCTTGTGATACCTGTACTGAGCTCCCAACCTCGAAAAGAGGGGTCAAAGGTAAAAGTCGATTTTATGATGTGAATCATCGAGTTACTTTGGCTATGAGAGTAATTGGAAAAGGAAGATCAGCTTTGGTTAAATTTTGTGCTGTTATGGACATGCCAGAGCCAGCAGGAAAAAAATCCTACAACACCCATGTGAAGGCGATTTCCCATGTTTCACAGGAAGTCGCTGAGTATGAAATGAAAAAAGCAGCAAAAGATGTGCGAGCCAGAAGCAATGTGGGCAAGCATGAAGCATTGGATATTGCAGTTTCATGCGATGGTACATGGGCAAGAAGATGTTTTCAATCGCTATATGGTATGGTGTCTGCCATTGAAATTGATAGTGGTAAAGTCCTTGACTTTGAAGTGAAAAGTAAGGTGTGTTACCAATGCCGTTCCAAGAAACATCTTGACCCAGACTCAGAGGAGTATATTCATTGGATGGAAACCCATGGTCCTAAATGTAATGCCAACTTTGACAGATCTGCTAACGCAATGGAAGCTGCTGGTGCAGTGGGAATCTGGCTATGTTCATTGTAGAAGCAAAACTTGCATTATGTTGATTTTGTAGGTGATGGCGATTCTTCCTCACATCGCGATGTTGTACGCTCCGACCCATATGGAGATGTGGAAGTACAAAAAATTGAATGTGTTGGACATAATCAAAAGAGGATGGGGGAAGGCTTAGAAAAAAGAAAATTGATTTGAGGAATACTAAATTGTCTGATGGCAAAACAATTGGAGGTCGCAATTGTCTCACCGACAACCTCATTGATTTGTTCCAAAGGTATTATGGGAAAGCTCTAAGGGAAAATATGGGGAATAGTGATGGCATGGAGAGGGAGTAAAAGCTATTTGGCACCATTATGCTTCAACAAAAGACAAGCAAATGCACCAGTATTGCCCTGAGGGAGAAAATTCATGGTGTGGTTGGCAGAAAGATAAAGTTCTTGGAACAAAAACATTCCAACCAAAAAACATTGCTCCAGCAGTAATGAAAGAAATTTTGACTGTCTTTCAAGGCTTGTGGGATAGAAGTCTGTTGGATAGTGTGCTGGCTGGAATGTCTCAAAATAACAATGAGGCTCTAAATCACCTGGTTTGGGACTTCTGTCCAAAGGAAGTTTTTAGCGGTCCAGAAACAGTGCGGACAGCATGCTTGTTAGCAGTTTGCTTGTTCAATGGTGGTGCTAAGACACTTGAAACAATTCAAAGAGGATTGAACATTAAAGTAGGAAAGCATAGCAAAACTGGCTTTTCTTTAATTGACCAAGAGACTGTATGCAGCTGCTAAGAAAATGACAGATGAAGCAAAGCTTCGGCACAGAATATATACTATACAGAAGGGACACTCGAGTTAACTTATCGCTAATTTTTTATGCGCATGCTCCACTTCCGCCATCTTCCTGGCCAGTCAATAGCTGGCAGCGTAATATTAAACTATACGGTAAGATGCGAAGTGAAGACTGGAAAACGTGGATTTTTTTCAATTGAAGCTGTTCAATCTGATGCATAATTTATAAAATAGCAAAAGCAAGGTATGTTTTAAGTTTTCTGAAAGTTTTAAGGAATCTCAGTCGAACTTTATGCCGACTCATCGTCATCGCATGTTCGATTTGGTCAAACGATCACACAATGAATCTTTATGACACCATACGACTGAACTTTGATGATTGAACTACAGAACATTTATTTGGTGTTTCAGGATATTTTTCTGTGTTATTTAAGAAGAAAACATCCAGGAATATCTGCCGATTTAAAGCTGCACTGTTTATACGATACCATTACGACCAATATATTACTATAAATTCTATATAGTTATAGTTTTATTGAACATGTAATTAACATTTTATCAGTGGTTAGGTAGATAAATATACGATATATTGATCTTGTAAATGATCATATACCATTATAATGTATCTGAGAAATAGTGAATTGCATAAGAGCATACACACTGGCTGAACTGAAGTTTTGTACTTTTGTTTAAATTTTGGTCAATTACAAAGACAGACATGAGCTAACTATAGATAATTTATTACTTACCTTTGGTATACAAATAAATCTTAGTTGGACTAAAAAACAACTTTGACCATGACGAATGGCATCTATGCTGTATGTTGTAGCAATAGTTGGTAGTTGAGTAATGTATTCTTGCAGTAAATCTCATAGACCAAATTTCCACTATTTATTTTATTTTATTAGAATCCTTCTGCTGTAGTTTTTTACTAGAAATAAATATAAACTGTATGGCGGAACTGTCCTGAGAATTAAAAGCAATGATCTTTAATTTTGTGAATTGTCTTGAAAACCTATGCTTATATTTTATTTTCCTTGTAAACTCAAACAATACTCAACATTGCTCAATTGATGATTGTATATGCTTTATCTGTAATAGTAGTTTGTTCCTACAGATTCAATAAAACATAAAAAATGATTAAATATGATAATTCAAAGTGGAAGTGGTATATGGAAAACACAATTTACAAGTACTTCTTGCAAACTTTACATAACATCAGCTGTGGATTTAAACATTAATTAATGTCAAATACTGGAAAGAAATATACAGGAAATGGAGGAGGACGAACATTTTGTTCTGCTGTTAACTGTTCAAACAGCAAGCATTCACATACACATCTAAGTTTTTTTAGATTTCCAAGAGATCCCAAAAGGTGAAATTTCAATCACAAATCAAATTTTGCTGTTAGAAATCAAATAAAACAACCTTTTCATACCCTAGTCATTTGTCTTTCCAGATCAAAGGAATGGGTGATTCTCAGAAGAGAGGATCTTATGAACAAGGATGCAAACTACCTTTACAAAAATTGTCGATTATGCACTGATCATTATGATGTTTGCAAATGATTTGAAAAATCGATTAAAGACTGATGCAAAACCCACTCTATTTAGCATTCCAAATGCACCCCCCACTGTTGGCACAAAGCGGAGAACAATTAAAAGAGTGGACCAATCACATATACAAGGTAAACACCAAACCTAGTTTCAAGATGAAATTAGACAAATTTTAACAAATTTATTTTACAGCCAAAAAATCTAGGCTTCCGTTCTTGACGTCACTGCGCGGTGAGCGCGATAGCGCTCAAAATTTCATATACAAAACAAACACAAAGTCTTCAATGCATATTTCTTTCTCGATATTTATTTTCCTTTCTTTATAAATATGCCTTACTGTATGGTACCCGGTTGCACTAATTGTTCAAAAAAAAGCAAAGGAAGTGAAATATCTTACCATCGCTTGCCAAATGATCAATATATTCGTAAAATGTGGCTAGGGCGAATTCGACGTGATAATTTGCCTAAACCTAATTCATGCTATGTGCAGCGCGCATTTCACGCCAGATTGTTTTGAAGGTTCCCTGAAAGATTTATTTGGAATGAAAGCAAAAAGCATTAAAACCGGTAGTGTCCCTTCAATATTCCCTTTCTAAAGCGTAAACCAGAGTGGGAATCCTCAAGTAAGAGGCAGAAAAGAAAAGCGATGCAAGAGGTAGCCCATTAATGTTATTTTTACAGAATAATTTTGATATTATTTATCTTGAGCATGAATAAGTATGTATTGATATATATAAGTGAGATCATTATATTAAAATTTTCTTTTGAACATTACACTTGAAACATTTTTAATTAAATGAATCTAAATTCCACAATGTGCAGGAATTAGCCAGTATGCTTGAACAACCCAGTGATGCTGAAGACTCTTCACTCACATTGTCCATGACCATGACTGAGATAGAGCCAGAAATAGATACTTCAGCTGGAAGAAGTGTGGCAATACTATGTGATAGTGATACTCCAAGTAGTGTTGATGCTGAAACACAGTGTGAAAAGATTTCAACACGCAGTATTGCAGTTCAGACACTGGCACAGAGGAAAAAGCCAAGAAGGAAAATAAAATACAGTAACTTTTCAAAAACCTCTAGTCCCATGAACAATAGTGCACATTCAATGTCAAACCTACCATTAGCTTCTGTTGTTATACCACCAATCATGCATGACATCACCCAGATTGAGAATGCATCATGTGGGGAAGATAATTGTTCAAAGCATGAGGAGACTGTGAATACCATAGATAAAAGCTCAACTTAAAGTGATCTGTCAGATGGTAGTGATGAAAATTATGTGTGTTCTTCACCAAGTTCCAGCAATGAATCGGATGATGATAAGCAAAACACAGAGAGAAAATTCATTGTTTTTGAAAGAAAGCTAGATGAGTTGTTCATATCATGCAAATTTTGTTCTTCCATATGTGAGATTGAAAAATCTACAGTGGGTAGCATGGTGATGTAGAAGGCAATTTGCCACAAAAATCATATCTTCAAGTGGAAGTCACAGCCTATGTTGCACAATAAACCAGCTGGAAATGTTTTGATACCAGCAGCAACAATCTTTACTGGTTCAACATATGAGCCATTGAAGCAATTTGCAAATGCTTTGAACTTAGGTTTTGTGAACAAGGACCAGTTCTATAATATGCAAGATGAAATTGTCTTTCCAGTGATTAATAGCACCTATAGAAAACAGCAAAAAACTATAATAGAAAAATATACCAAGGCAGACATACCAATAGATTTATGTGGTGATGGAAGATGTGATAGTCCAGGTCACATTGCAAAGTATGGCACATACACGCTGATGGAAGAAAACAGTGGGAAAATTGTTGATTTTTCTTTGATACAGGTATCTGAAGTGTCTTCTTCCAATGCAATGGAGAATGAAGGTTGCCAGAGATCTTTGAATAATGTCATGGGTGAAAAAATCCAAATTAGATCATTGACCACAGATCGCCACATCCAAATAACATCAGAGCTGCGGAAAAAATATCCTCATATTATTCACCAATATGATGTATGGCACTTATCTAAATGGATAACAAAAAAGCTTACCAAAAAAGCAAAAAAACATGCTTCCCTTCAAAAGTGGATTCAGTCAGTGTCGAACCATCTGTGGTGGTGTGCGCAAACATGTGAAGGAAACGCTGATATTCTATGTGAAAAGTGGGTGTCTATTTTGAATCATGTTATAAACATACACCAATGGAAAAGTAGTAAGTATTTTAGGAAGTGTTCACACGAGAAGCTTTCTAGGAGGAGAGAAAGAAAGACAAAATGGTTAACACCAGGGTTTGCAGACTACATTGCCTTAGGAGATGTTGTTTTGAACAAGAAATTGTTGAAAGACATAACAAAACTTACAGAATTCCATCACACTGGCAACCTGGAAGTGTACCATTCATTACTATTGAAATATGTTCCAAAACGCCTTCATTTTTCATACAATGGCATGGTTGCAAGAACCCAATTGGCTGTGATTGATCATAATTCAAACACTGAAAGAAAACAAGCTCAGTTGAAAACTGGCAATTCCAGATACAAAATAGTTTTTCCAAAAGGCCGTAATAAATGGATAGCCAAACCAATAACAGAGAACAAATCATTTTCCTTTGTGCAAAGCCTAATGGAAAATGTTGCCTCATATGACCATCAAATTCCAACAGCAAGGTTAAGTAACATTCCCAAAAACATTGTAAATGTACCCAAGCCAAGTAAAGAGGAAGTGATATATGCTCATAGGTCAAGGATGGGCAAGAAAAAATAATGAAACTATACCTGCATCACTCATCAGCAAATTCAAAACCTTTAAATACAAAATCTTCTTCTAGACCAGGTGGAGGGAAATGTGCCAGAATACAACAAACAGCACAAGATGGCAAAGGATTCCTTATTTCTTTTCCCAAAATTCCCCAACACCATCTTACAAATTGTCTGTAAGCAACATGCCTTTGCCTCTTATGCTCTGGTCCTTCAAAAGCACTTTTCCCATACTGCTGCTTGTATTGACTCCACGCCAATCTCAATAGCCAGTAATTTAAACATAAATTTTGGAATACAGGTTGTCAGTGATACATTCTGGAACATCAATACCCTCGAATTCAGCTGACTCTTCATTAATATCCCTGCAAGCAGCAATCTCTTTGCAACATATACATTCTTCATGTCTGTCCATTATTTGACAATGACCGCATGTACACCTTGAAAGAAGAAAGTCATTTACGGATTTGACTTTGGCGTATATTTCGTACACTTAATGAAAAAAAAAAATCAAATATTTGTAGATAACTATTACCAGTACTTATCTTGAAGTCTATTTGAGCCAGATTCAATTGAAGACTCAGCACTCGTTCCTTGCGAATTGTCTTCGGCGTCGCTACCCAAGTCGGTTTCAACCGGTTCATATGAGTAAGGCTGAATCATGTTTTCGACGCCATTATTTGCTCATTTTCCGAAATGTATCACTCACAACAGAGTGATCACTTGAAAATTCGTATGAATCATTCGTATCCATCACGTTATTTATTAAGCAAGTTTAAAATGATAAATACAGAGAGCTTTCACAAATGATTATGTGTTATGTGATGTTGATTGAAAGTTCCTTACCGCGCAGTGACGTCAAGAACGGAAGCCGCTGCTCGATCGCGGCTTCGCTCGCATGTATACAATGGCTGCAGCTTTTACAGCAAAACTTCATGATTTTGTGGTTTCATATCTCCGGTATAATTTTGATTGGAGCTTTCAAACTTTGGAATATGGTTTGTAAAAATAAAATCTTTCATTTGATAAAAAGTTTTTTTGGGGTCTGACTTCCCCTTTAAATAGATATAATAATACATAAATCCCAGCACAAAGATAACTCATAGTCTCTGAAGCAAGACAACAAAATAAGAATAATAAAGCGAAATAGCAATACAACATAAGAAGGCATTCCAGAGATACTAACAATCAAAGCTGAAACAGATATAAGAGATAAGTTATCCCAACAAGAAAACTAATTGCATAAAGACAATAGGGCTCTGCGAGGAGAAATAGAACAACTAACTAAATACTAAAGGAGACAAGGAGAATCATTGTGAAATGAAACGAATATTGATTAATCCATGTTTTATATACAATAGTGATTTTAATTATTCAAGAATAAGTCAAAGTAAATAATCACATAGAGCATAACAAAAGATTAAAGTACAACAGAAAAAAAACAATTGCTTTTGTATATTGGAGCTTTATTTACAACTTGAAGGCAGAAAGGAATCCTTGACTACCTTTATGCATAAAATCTCAATTTAGGATTAACTGCTAAAGGATAACATGCTTGTCGCAATTATCAGGGGCCGGTTGTATAAAGGTCTTAACTACTTTTAAACTACACTTTTTGCTGTTAGAAAGTAGTTAAATTTATCCACGCGGTTAAGTCGGTTGTATAAAAAGTAATTAGCGCTAACTGCAGTTAAAAGGTAGTTAAAGTTAACTATCCTATGGAGCATAGTTAACTTTTGAAAACACAGTCACGTTTACACTGAATCATTTGCATGGAAAGACGCTTTATTCCGTCACAAAAGGAAACATGAAGAAGATGCTGCTGTTCATCCGTGTAATAATTGTTTGAAAAGGTTTTATCGTAAGGACATGCTAAAGCAACATATGATTTACTGTCGAACAAATACTCGTAAAAGAAAGTCATGCGATTCTGATGATAGTACTAACCCAAGGAAAAACAGTAGACAGTTTAAACCGGCAAAGGTAAATTGAGCCCACCTGTTAAAGAGGAGAATGTTGAACCTTGCAACGCAGATGAATCTGCTTTTAATAACAAGTTAAAGAGGATTGAATTAAAACGAAAGAAGAATGAAAAGCATGATAAGTCAAAATTTCTTCTTAGTAAAACTAATTCAATTCTAAATCAGCTGACAAAAGAAGTTGAAACAAATAACGGCGGAAAATGGCTCATCGACGTTAGCGGAAAATGGCTCGACGTTAGCGTAAAATTTACTAAATCCAAACTGAATGGAGAACACAAATTCACTGAACAACACTTTCGAAGTCACTGCATGACAACGGTTGATTCTCACGAAATAGCTGATCAATTAAACGAAGCGAAGCAAAAGGTCATGCAGTCGCTGGCTTTATATCAAAAGGAAGGAAGTGGATGGACAGTTGAGAAAATTCATAATCTTCACTTAAATGTCGCAAGATACGGAGCCGCTGAAAGGATCTTGTTATATTTCATTACCTTATAAGCTTAGGAATACGAAAGCTATAATCAATGTTAAAAATACTGATAATAAGTGTTTTATGTGGTCTGTTCATGCAGCAGTTCATTCCGTTGAATGAAAAAGAAGTTCGGAAAAGATTTATTATTATAAGCTTTTTGAAGATGACCTTAAATTTGATGGAATTGAATTTCCTGTCGCCATCCACAAAATTGCATCGTTTGAGTGGCAGAACAAAATCTCAATCAATTTATTTGGCTTTGAGAACGTACTATTTCCAATTTACCTAACAAAACAACGTTTTAACACCCACGTCAATTTACTGATTTATTCAAGGGGAACTACACGACATTACTGTTTTATTAAAGATTTGAATAAACTGCTTCACGACCAAAGTCGAAGAAAAGCACGAATGTATTACTGTCGTCATTGCGCTTATGGATTTATTCGAGAAGATCATCTAGAACACCACCAAGCACACTGCTCTCAGCACAGTCCGCAACGCATAGAATTCCCTGACGAGAACAATGCATAACTGCTGATTAACTGCAATGTGATAAACGCCGATTTCGATAGTCTCACAAAAAAGATGGATTTGGCAATACAAAATCCCGAAAAATCCTTCACTGAAAAATACCAGAAGCATCAACCTTGTGGATTTTCACATGTCGTTGTGTCTAAAGTTGACGATACTCTAAACCATCAGTCGTGTATCTGGAGAAGACGCTGTTGACGAATTCTTGAGGTGCATAAAAAAAAAGTAAAAATATATCCGAGGGAAACTTGATTGGATCAAGGTCATGCGAATTGAGAAGAAGAACAAGCCTTTCAAAATGCAGTTAACTGTCATATTTGTTGATACAAATTAGGCTCAGATCGCGATAGAAGCCACTGCCATCTCACTGGAAAATATCGTGGATCTGCACACAATGATTGCAACTTGAACTATAGTTCTACTGGTCAAAACCCGTTACTCTTCACAACGTTCGTAGGTATGATTTGAATTTTATCAAGCCAGGTGTTGACAAACTCAAAGACAGAAAGATCAATTGCATTACCAATAACACCGAGAAGTACATCTTTTTCTCCATTGATAATTTGGATTTCATTGACTCTTTACAGTTTATGAATGCATCATTGGAAAATTAGTATCTAATCTAGCGAAAGATGGCGTTGAAATGTTTGCAACTAAAGCCTAGTTTCCATATAATCGTCCGAATCGTTTCAACGTTTTTGAAACGACTCAGACGATTATATGGAAACACTTTACGAACGATTGAGACGATCCATCCGATTGGACCGACTGCAAACGCTTGTATCGTCAGCAATTCTATCGAGACGATTGGGACGATCGTAAAACTTGGCTGACGATCATATGGAAACATTTTCAGACGATGGAAACAATTGAAACGCACGTCAAAATGGCGGCAACAAACAGCGATGAGTTTAACTCTCTACATTTTATGGAAGGACAGAAATACGAATGTCTTTATAATAAATTTAACAAAGATTATAAAAACAAGTTTGTCCGCTTCAACTGCTGGAAAAAAATTGCAGAACAATTCAACATTGATGCATCCGAAGCTGAGAAGAAATACAAGAATATCTGCACAGTGTATGGTAGATATCTTCGCAAAAAAAAAGTCAATTTCTTCTGGTTCAGGAAGAAATGCTGTACCTGTTCCTTCGGAAATGCCAATTTAGACTGGTTAACAATGCATATCAACCAGAGAGCTAATACTTCAACAAACATGTCATTTATTCAGGTAGACAATGGCGATGAAGAAAGTATGACAAGTTTAGACAGGGTCATTACAGATGTTGGGGACGTTGAAGAAGAAATCGATGATTGTCAAAGTGCGAACTCTCCACTATCATGCTTATCAAGCCCCAGTCCAGTCTCGTTTGAAAGTGAGTTAAAAACAAGACCACTAGCTGAAAAAATCAAAATAAAATCAAAACGTCCTTGGAGTGGAAAAAAATCAGCGGACAAATTTGATTCTGCCATTTTAAAAACAGCAACATCACTTGCAGGAGTAGCAGAGAGGGTATTACAAAAACCATAGGCTGCTAAAATGAGAAAATATGTAGAGAATGATGATGAAGATACTCTCTATTGCAGGAGTATTGGACAAAGAATGAAGCGCTTATCTCCACAGATGAAGGGATATCTAAAACTTCATTTTGAGCAAGCATTGTATCAAGCAGAATTTGGCTAAAACTAGGCTTAAAGAAATACATTGACAGCGATACAGTTCATTTGCTGTTGAGAAAAGGCGTATACCCCTATGTTACGTGTTCCCGAAAGAATAACTGTTAATTTTGGTTCTATTTCCACATGCAACAAAGATAGTGTGAACCAGTTATATTTCTCAAACAATTTATTAATCAACGCGTAAATACTAAAGTAGATAAGTGTCATAATAATAATATCAATAAGTATGAGTAAAACATATCTCCTCTGTCTAAGTACAACCGCGAGCGTTCTTTATACTTGAGCGTTCGTGAGTCCAACAATGACTCACAATATGTTTCCAAATAGATTAAAGGCACAGAAGCCAAAAGATAGTTATGGCACAAAAGCCAAGATAGTCGTCTGGTAGATTTTAGCTTAGGTAGTACTATGCCTCCTAAGTTTGTCTCCTCATAGGTTGCCCTCATAGGTTGTACTCAGTGGTCTAAACTACTTATATATTTATAATAACCCACATCCCATATGCAATACAGTATGTTACAGCAAGATAGAGTTAACCACAATAACAACAAATGCGGTTGCGGTTCTAAAATATGTTTACGCATGTAAGCAAGCTTCTAGAGCATGCAAGCAAGCTTCTAGATAGTGTCCTACTTAGTAATGACATTGCAAAATGGATTTTAAAGTTAAAATATAAAAATATGAAATTATAATATGATACAATAATAGTTTATAAATGATATTACATGATAGTAGTTGCTATCATGTAACACCCTATGACTACATGGATTGTGTGGAAAGACTTGAAGAGCCAACCTTGCTGGAGAAAGAATCCTTTTACCACATTCTAAACATGAACACATTTCAGATGAAGATTACACACACGCAACTAAAGTTTATGAAGAATTTAACGGTCAAACTATGGGAGATTATCACGATTTATACTTAAAGTCAGATGTTCTTCTTCTTGCACACGCGTTCAAGAATTTCCGAAGTGTAAGTCGCAAAGCATATAACTTATACCCTTGTCACTGTTACACAAGTCCTGGTCAAGCCTGGCAGGCATGTTTAAAAATAACAAAAGTTGAACCAGAGAAAACAAAACGTCCTATCTCATGTATTTCAATGACAATAACCTATACACCTAGGCAATGTCACAACCACTACCAACAGGTTAATTTGACTGGCTAACCAATCAAGAGATTGCAGAACTAAACATCACAGACGTTGCAGATGAATTTATTTTTCTAAGGTTCTACACTGTGCAAGAAGACGAAAAACTTCTCTTCTACATAAAAGAGAATTAAAGAGAGATATATAGCAACAGTTTTTGGAAAAATATGGAAAAAGAAAATGCAATGCATTAAAGATTATTTCTTAAACGGGGATTAGCTTTTTGATATCATTTGTCTGATCTAAATATTTCTAGATTGTGGAAGGAAGATCTTGGCAAAGTTTGAAGAACCGATATAATAATTATATAAAAAAGAGAAAGAATAGTAAGTAAATTAATAAACACATGTTTGTGTTCAGTTGAGTAAATGTCAAAAGAGATTTAATAGTTACAAGTGAACAAGATAAATTTATGTTTTCTATGGATTGTTGAAGCTTAAGTTTGATTTTGATATCAGAAAACGCACATTTAGCCTTGTTTTTTTTTGTCCATTTCTTGATTACAGACAGCAAAAATGAAAATAAGGAAATGATTCCCCAGTTGAAGATAAGATTGCTCTGAGAGCCATCATGTATGTTTTTTATGGTTTTTAGGGGACGATTGCATGGATCAATTTCAGCCCGGGCTTAGATTTTTAGCCTTGTTGGTGGGGCTAAAATCAGCAAGGGCATGTTATAATATCCCATCAAAATAATGTACGCGATTACATGAACAAATTTGTAGCCCTTGCTGACTTTCAGCATGCTTAATTGCATACCTATTGTTTATGTTGACGACAACAAAATGAAAGACAACTGGCAATCATGCTTCGTTAATCTAACATTTAACATTTATATTTTGTATATTATGTATATGTTAAAATAAAAAATTGTCTTCTTTTATTTTAATTTCCTATTTAGTTAAACATGAACTTTTTATTTGCCAGCATTGAAGCATTCCCAAGTATTGGATTGCAGCCATTAAAAACAACTAAGTCAACTTCATAGTTGAGATTGTTGCTAGGAATATGTAGTTTTAGTGTTCACTGCCCTACTGGCTTGAGTATCATTATACAGTTTTAGGACTTTTCGCGTGGCTTGCATCTTCTCTCCTGGGATTGCATCCACCGGTATTAGGTTACATGTCTCACCACTATCCAATTGAAATTTTATTTTTATCGATATTTTGGAAGACAATGATGATTATTTAAGACCTGCTGTTGGTGACGAATGTAAGAAGCATTTGCCCCAAATACATGAAATCAATCCCAGTGATGCTAAGGAAGCTTATTTATACTTAAAGAGTCATGTTGACCTGAATATTTTTTAAGACAAAAGAGAAACTCGCTTTATTAAAATAGTATTTTGAAAACTGAACTTAATCAAGTAATTTTAACAAAAACATTTTTACTGTCAATCAAACTTGATTTAAAATGTCAGTCATAACTACATTATCTACATTTCTTTGAGCTTAAACATAAGGCCAAATTTGTTGCAAACATGCTCTACGAATTTCTGAATTTCATCTCATGCGAATTTCTGTTTGCAAATAGAGAGTGTAACTTCAAACGGCTGAGCCCATATCTTATCACTTATTTTGAATTCTTCAATATATAGTGTAACTATTTCCTCTGTTGGTTGAATTGTTTTACCAAGTTTAAGCATAGCACTCAGAAAAACAGAGGCTGCAACTTTTGTGGATATTGGCAACAGAGGCTGCAACTTTCGTGGAGAATGTGACAAAGACATACAAACACACGCAAGAAGATACTATAGAAGAAATAAATTCCAAGCTAAAACTAATGGCTGACAACTTAAAAATTGCCTACCGAATAAACACCATGAACCATACTCCAGCATTCATATCTTTAAAGGACCACAAAACAGACTTTAAAACAACCACAAATGCTGCCTCATCAACCCCGCAAAAAGCCACCTCGGAAAAGTCAGCAAATTCATCCTAGACAACATCAACAACGTAATACAAAACAAACTAAAACTAAACCAATGGTGCAACACAACAGATGCTATCACTTGGTTTAAATCCATCACCGAAAAACAAAAAATCATTCATATCATTTGACATAGTACACTTTTACCCTTCGAACACCAAACACCTACTGGACAAATGCCTACCGTGGGCAAAACAATACACAACAACCACAGAAAAAGATCACACCATTATAAAACAAGCAAGAAAATCACTACTTTTCCACCAAAACAAAACATGGTCCAAATGCAACGCTACCAACACGTTTGATATAACCATGGGCAGCTTTGATGGAGTGGAAGTTTGCAAGCTTGTAGGGCTATTCTTACTCAACCAACTACAGCACTGGTACATGAACAATGTCGGTTTACACCGTGACGATGGCCTTGCAGTCATTAACACCAAATCTGGAAGACTCTGCGACAAAGAAAGAAAAACCCTCTCACACCTATTTGATGAGCTTGGACTAAAAATCACAGCGATGACAAACCATGAACGCACAAACTTCCTTGACGTAACCTTTGACCTTAGCAATGACACCTACCAACCATATAGAAAACACAACGAAGAGCCTCTTTACATTCACAGATTGTCCAAACACCCACCATTGGTATAACGCCAACTACCCACATGCATCAACAACCCAATTAACACACTCTCATCTAGCAAAGACACCTTCGAAAATGCCGCACCAATTTACAACCAAGCTCTTAAATAAAGCAGCTTCCCCACCCAACTCACCTTTAATACATCAAACATCAATAAACACACTACGTGCAACAGAAAACGTAACGTCACTTGGTTTAACCCACCAAACGTAAAAACACACATCGCCCACGACTTCCTACAACTTATGGACAAACATTTCCAACAAATACTATACTCTCCAAGATATTCAACCGACACACAATACACATAAGCTACTGCTGCGGCGAAAACATGAAAACTTTCATAACCAGACACAACAAGACTATTTTAAAAAGACTTAACCCAGAAAAAACTCTGAACATTATTACTACAAGTAAACAGAAACTTTAAGAGTTATTTTTATTTGATACTTACTAATCTTGCTGTCTTACTAGACATGCTTCTCTGGCATAACCAATTTGCTTGCATAAAACTGTATTATCTTACATGAACTTTTTAGTTGCAGTCATGTAGATTGTTATAGAGTCTGAACATATTTAATGGTTTGACCTTTTGTAAATTTTAGATACACACGAAGATCGTGACTAAGGGGCCATTTATATGGTCTCGGGTACTAGGGTTACCCTACTGCCCGAGACAAAGTTGTCTAGCGTTTACATGAGAGATTGCACGCTCTCTTTTTAACTCGTTCCCAGTTCACTCTACACTCAACAAAATCCAAGATGGATAACGCAGAAATTGTATTTTCTATATGCCCATAATTTTGAATATAGTGTTGGTTCTTTCCATGTTAGATGCATGTATTACATTACTTACTGTGCAACAGCAAATGCAGCAAGATATTCTCCTGTGCTTGGGCACAGCTAAGGAAAATCCTCATGTTTTGAAAGCAAAACGAAAAATTACAAGTCGACGAGGAAGATTTCGTTCATGCTGGCAGAAGCCCGGTAGGACAGAGCGATGGTGGAGTAATCTCTGGCTCGGTGAACTTGATCTCCAGGAGTGGAACTTGAATCTTCGCATGAGCAAAGACGATTTCATGAAATTGGTTCAAGAACTCGAACCTTTTATTAAACCAAATTTTGCAACTCCTAATTGGACAGCAGTTTCAGTCGAAAAAAAAGTAGCATTAACTTTATATTTTCTTAAAGATACTGGCTCTATTTGAATGACTGCAAACTCCTTTGGAGTTGCTACACCAACTGTCTCCAAAACTGTCAACGAAGTCTGTCGAGCAATCAGCAAATATCTTGGTCCCAAGTACATCAAGTTACCACAATCTTCTGAAGAAATGAGAGAATTGATCATAAGGTTTGAATCAAAGCATGGTTTCCCTCAAGCCTATGGATGCATAGACGGCACCCACATTGCTATCCAACAACCATTAGAGAACTCTCACGATTATTTTTCTTACAAGATGAAATATACCTTGAACATCCAAGCAGTTTGTGACTATAGAGGGTTATTCCTTGACGTTGACTGCCGATGGCCAGGGAGTGTGCACGATGCTAAAGTTTTTAGTAACTCTAAAATAAACGAAATGCTGAGAGAAAACAAGTTGCCTAGTGTTTATCGGAATTTAGTTCCAGGCCATGACAAGGTATCATCTCTGCTTCTTGCGGACCCAGCTTATCCATTACTGCCATATTGCATGACTGAGTTTGAATGTTGCAAGAGTAATGAAGAAGTCATTTTTAACAATCTGTTGCGATCCTCAAGGAATCAGATTGAGTGTGCCTTTGGACGATTGAAAGCTAGATGGCAAAAACTTAACACTGTACTAAACCTGAAGAATGAAAATGTTCCTTATATGATATATGCATGTTTTGTTTTACATAACTTTTGTCAATTACACGGAATTCACGACGATGATGATGGTGTTTTGAAGCAAATTAAATATGATAGGGAAGTACAACCAGATATTCAGCAAGACTTGATTTTCTCTTGTAATACTGCTGAAGGAACATCTACCAGAAAGACAATAGTTGCTTTTCTAAAGGAACACACTGAACTCTAATTTTTTACTTGAGTTTTAATAGTGAATAAAGCTACAAAAGTATCTGTTTTTAATTTCTCTGATTTGATACCAGTACAAGTCAGCCGAAATCACATTACATAACAATCATAAGTAGTAACTGAAGTTTTGTTTCTGTGCATAAACAATACAATAAATTTATAAACTAGTCCTCATATAGCTATTAAACAAAATAATAATCTTCCCCAGCTAACATATAAGTTACTGCAACTAATGCAATGTTTCATGAGTTTCACTTGAATAAGAGAAAGATGTGTTTGGGGTGGAAAATGACAATGATTGATTAAAATCATATGGAAAACACCAGGAATAATTTCTTCTAGGTTGGGAGAAGCTATTTCCAATAGACAACATTGCTTGGGTCATTCCTTGTCTCATTTCTTTCAAAGTAGAAGACATGTTTTCAATTGCACGAGCTGTTGTTTTAGATGATTCCTTAAAACATTCAAGCATTTCTCTTCTCATTTCTGTGTCTTCCTTTGCGGCGTCCATCAGCTTCTGGTCTCGTTGTGCTGCTGATAATCTCTTCTCTAGATTTTTACGCTTATTGTCTATTAGCCGTGGCACATTTGAAGATGATAGATCAATTTTTCTTTTTTGTGCAAAAGCAGAAGAAAATGTAGAGCCAATATTTTCTGCATATAAACTATCCAACTCTGATTCACTGTTTTCTACATCTGCATCTAATGTACTCAAAGGTGTTTCAGGGCGAGAGCAATCTATTTACAAAAAATAAGTAACCACATAAGAAAGGAGCACTACATTAGATTAGACTCTTGCGCAAAAGAATGACCGGTTTTTATTGAAAGTTATACCTACCACAGAAGATCAAATTTCTGTATTTTGTGACGACAACTGAACAGAATCTTGTAGCAGAATATTTAAAATTGTTTATTATTTATTACCTGACTGTTCTTTCCCAGAATAATTGATACTTTGTGTATCCACTCCAAAAGATAGAGAATCTGTAGAAGGAGAGCCACTCCAGATTATAGCAAGTTTGTCAAAATATTCCAAAACGATTTTCCCACTACCACTTCTACGGCCGCTAGTAATTGCTTTCGAGTAGTCTTGTCTAATACTTTTATTTTCTCTTTATACGAAGGTAACCAACTTTAATTTGTTTTAAATCCAAATCATGGCCTGTCTTATACTGATCGTATTCGTCTTTTGTCATTTCTTTGACAGGTTTTTCGGGTTCACACGCTTGTTGGGGACCAAAATCTTCTTGATATGATTTGGCAAGAATTTTCCTCACTTCCTCGTACAGACGTACTTTGTCGGCATTGAAGTCAATTGAGTTAAATTCGGACATATTTTTATATTCTTGAAATGCACTTATTAATGCATCAATCATTTGGGGAGACCAAGACGATTTTTTTGACTTCTTACTTGAAGAAGCTTTGCTTGCACTTGCTCCGTTATTCCAGTTGCTCGTATTCGCCGCCATATTGCTGCAATATTTACATTACTTTGCGCATGCGTTATCCAAAACTTGTCCCTGGTGCCAGGGCCAAAGTGTTTATATGACAGAAACTTGTCTCGTCAAGTAGGGTTACCCTCTTTCCTAAACAGTGTAAACCTACTCCTAGGGTTACCCTGTGCGAAAGAATTTCTCATGTAAACGCTCGCTGCTAATCTAGTATAAAATTATAATAACTAAGCCCTCCCAGGGTGTCTCCGGCAGTAGGGTAACCCTAGTACCCGAGACCATATAAACGGCCCCTAAAACACCACACGAGTACATTCGAGTAACATACGAGTACAAACGAGTGACATACGACTATTTTCTGGTCAACAAATGATAAACAACACAATTTCTTCAATAAATTGATATTTGCGTTTATTTTTCCTTGTATTTGTGTGGACTTTGGGCAACCATTTGATGGATTTAAATACTGAAAAGGTATTTTACTTTCATACTACATTCATTTGTATGTTTTAGTTGAATTTGTTATAGATATTTTGTCGATACGATTTGCCAGTATTTGAGCGCTTTTTGACACACTTTCACCTAGGAAATACATATTTATGAAAGCGATTAAATAAACAACGTATAAATAATGTACGGTGGCCCGTATGTGCCACAGCTTCTGCGTAGAAATATGTAGCTGTTGCATACAAATCAAGTTTCTACGTACAAACCCGAGTGTTCTCCGTACAAATATAATGTTGCTCCATGGAAAACGAACTGCTCCACACAAATGTTAACCTTCTGCTTGTTGAAATGCTACTTCTCCACACTTAAAGAAAGGTTGCTACGAGCAAATAATCCCTTCTCCACGCTGAAATTATCTTTCTCTATACAAATAAACATACCGAACACTCTCTTACCCCCTGGCAAAAATAACACACGTGCACACACTCAACGTCGGGGGGGGGTAACTGCTCCTAATTACTGATTTTTAATTTGTCAACTGACTGTAGTTTGGCGATAACGGTTACCAGTTAAGAAATAAAAGATGTATAAATGACCTGCTAAAATGATCAATTGCGAAAATTGCCTTAACATATGTCGAGACAATTATAGATTTTGCGAAGAATGTGGACATCAGCTGGTGCAGCTTGTAGGTTTGTACAAATCGTAACGATTTTAATCATTTGGATCTTACTATTTATGCACGAGTCAATTCCAAGAGTTACCATCCCCCCCCGGGACTTTGGCCGGGCATTTGATTTTTTTTGTTTTAATAGTTCAATTTCCCCGCTGCTGGGGAAAGGCAAGAAGGCAAATACTCAGCCCCCGGGCAAGCTGCCAATGGCAAATGCCCCGCTCCGGGACCAAGTAATTTTAAATTACGAAAATTAGGAACACTTTTTAATACTTTATTAAACTAACACAAACTAACACATATATCCTATAAAAAATAAATGTGGTAAAAGAAATTCGTTCCCTTGTTACTTTCCCTTGCTCCGCTTTTCTCTTGCTGCTTTTGCTTTTCCAGCACCTCTTTTCCTGTTCACAGAAATTTGCGTCAAGTGCTGAATCCACAAGTTGACATCCTCGGTTGACAGCAAACATTTCTTGGCAAGCATGCTTATGTCAGCATCCTCTACACATCCGCCACTGTGACTCTTGTGAAAGTCTGCCAGTATTTCAGACGGCGGCGGGCTCCTTATAGCTTTGCCAACTGCATATAAATTTAGCAGCTCTGATACATTGGTGACATAATGCCCATAGCAATCTCCCGTGCATGTTTTGCAATCCTCCCCTCCCCAAGGTCTCTTTGCATCAGCAACTGGGTAAGGAAAAAAACTACACGATGGTCCGTCTGGATACCAGGAGATGGGAATCGGTAGATTTCTTCCACCTTATAAAATATCAACAAGAGTGCAATTTGATTTAAAGTTTAAGGGACGTAATAACAATATGCACTTTTAACACCTTAAAAATATTACTTTAACAATTAAAGCAAAATATACAACTCTTTCCGATTAATGTACCTTGTTCTTTGCAGGCACTACAAACAAATTTCTCCAAATTTTGTGCTTCTTCCTCTGTTGTCTTTACACAATCCCCATGTAACCACTGTCCGCATTGATCACAACATATCATAAATCTACAAAGATCGATCCAAATGACTTGTTAGCTACAACGATTATCAAATACAAGTTTTTAAAGCTGAGGAAAGTTACCTCTTAGTGTCTTCAGAGGAACCACAAATGCAAAAGCTGCCTCCAAATGTAGAAATACCTTCTGCTGACTTTGGTTGTTTGAACGCTAATAAAAAATTAAAAAAATATTTGTTAGTTCAATTTAAGTTTACTAAATTTATTGATTTTCTCAGATTTATTTCTCTTTGATATTTTACCTTCCTGACACAGTGGATGTGGGCATCCTGATTTACCACAACACCTCAGCATAAAAACATATTTTTCCGGCAAACTTTTATCCATATGATTGTTTCGTACGTCCCAAATTTCCGAAAAATAGTCAAACAAACTGGGATTTTTGTTTTTCAGACTTAGCCTTTCTTTTTTAGTTCCTTTCAGAAATATTAATAGCTTATTTCTCCGTGACACGAAATCATGGTTTTCTGCACCCCTTATCAAATGAATAACAGTATTCATACATGGCGTTCCATCAACACGACTAATGTATTGATCAATGGCAGCAGACATGTTTTTTTCGTGCTTTTTCTTGTCAAATTCTCCATTATCTGAATATGGTGAACCATGTAAAGTCGATGGAATGAATGTGTTTGAATGCCCACGACTTAAACACCCATTTTGTAGCTCGACACGATTGAGGTAGCTGTCACCACTGCACCGGGTTGTTACAAGTGTCACCTTTGTTTTCTTGTTTACATGCCGTTCGCACCACATAAATTGAACTTCAGCATGGGAAGGGCCCTCGTCTGTCGCACCATCAACTCTAATACACTCAAATTCTTTAGCTTTCTTGTTGGTATTATGAAATGCTGATGCAATCACATCCATATTTTCGACAACAGACAGATCTGCGCTGTGTTGTGCTGGCGATTTTTCATGAAGTCCAGATGCTTTTACCACTCCAACACACTGTTCAACTGTGTTGGATGTCTTTGAAAAGTTATAGCTTGTAACTTGCAATTGTGCTTGATATTTATTAAGAAAGTCAGGGCGGGTAGTAAGAGTTGGTTTCACTGATAATACAGGAAAGTTTTTATGGGTAAATGTGGAGTCTAATCGAAAGCCAGCTTGATCATCTCTATTGACAAGCAACATGTGGCTCCCATCTTTTTGTAATTGATTCAGAGACTTATACATGGAACGACTCCACTTGCAATCAGGATTAAACTTTAATGTAAAACCTTTCCTCGCTCTCATGTATTTGACATTGGCAACACCACTGTACCGTTTAGATGAGCGATGTCGTTTATGTTTTGGTACACATAATTGAACTACTGATCCATAGCTGAAGTGTCTACCATAATGTTCTTGAAGTTTTCTTTTATTTTACCATATGTGATGCGCTGTGATGATTTAATATCCCCAGAAAATGTGTACACACCAGTTCTGCGCCAACGATCAGCTCCTACATCACTTTCCTCAACGATGTTCTCGATGACTTCACCAATGTCATTATACTTATCCAATATTCTTTTCGTAGACTTTGATATTCTCTTCCGAAGAAATCGTTTTCCCTGAATTTCTTTAAACATTCTTTTTCTGTTATTATCTTTTATTTTTCGTAGCTTACTATGAATTGATTCTTGATGATTTAGTCGTTTCAGGTTCTCTTCTTCCGATTCTTCGCAACTTGAATCAGTAGAGGAGAGTGAAATAGTTTGCACAATTTCTTCGCTTTGTTCAATTGCTTGCAGATAAGCAGCACGTGATTGCTCAATTAACTGAACTTCCTCTTCGCTGAATCCAAGTTTTGGTAAAAGCAATGCAATTTCAATCATTAACGAGTCAACTACTGATTCGTCTTCGGAGCGAAATTTGGATTGTAGCAGGACAACAAACGCAAACCAATTAAAAGAGACTTCTTTAAGTAATTTCGCTGCTTTTTGAATGTTACTCTCACCTCTACACTTATCCTTTACACTTTCCTCTCTAAATTCTATCTCAGGAACATATTCTTCCATGTTACTGCCACTGTCATTGCTTGAACTTCCATAGTCCATTTCCACAAATGAATCCGAACTGCTTATAAAGTAATTATCAATGTTTTCACCACACGATAGCAAGAACTGTTTTTGCTCAGACTTTGCTAAAGCTGAGTGTCTATCCTTTATTTCCTTCATCGTGAGTGCAGTTTTGTTGATATTATTAGCTCTCTCTTTAAGTCTTGATATCCCATAAAGTTGACTTGATCTCCTTCTAGATAGATTTTGAGTGCTGCACACAGTATGTTTCAACAAAGTTTTTTCAACGTCTCCTTGGGCAACAGAAAACATCACGTCATAGTCTTTTGGCTGTAAGTAGGACTTGTTCTTAGAAGTCATAAAATTTGATTGTATCTTCTTCGCAAGCAAGGCATAGTCTTCTAGTGCTTTTTTCTTCTCAGTGACTTAAATTGCATCATTTACACTGAGAGCAGAAACTGGCATCTGAAGCATTTTTCTTTTAGCTTTTCCACTATTATATGGAATGTTACTGAAACATCTATTCCAAAGACAAGGTAAAGTTACTATGTTTTCATTAAGAATCATGGTTGCAGCATCAATCAACGAGTAACACTTCAAACACAAAGGTAGACTGCTGTGTATTTCTTTACATCTTGCCTTCTTGGCAACTATATATTCTGATAAACTTAAACCCTCAAATAAACTAACATAAACTTTAACAAATTCTGTGACTGTCTGCACTTTACAGTCTGTAAGTTTTCTATGTTCTTGGGTCCGCAAAATGTTAACTAAATCTTTCATTGTTCTCGTGTGTGAAACCCCTTGGTAATGTAATGTACATGGGGCTCTAAACTCATAAAAAAGAGTTTTCATCATCTAGATGATTGGATCCTGCTTTGACATCAGTGTGCACAGGATCTGCTTGTCGCAAACAAACAATTTCTTCTCCATTTACTATAGATGAGTTGTGATGCTCCAAACATTTCATGTCTTCCTCTTCTTGATGCTTTACCACATCAATTTTAATCTTCTTTTTTATATCTTCGCTTTCATTACCAGCTGCCAACTGTTCTGTTGCATAAACTATTTCATTGCTTGCAGTTTGGATTTTCCTTTTCAATTCCGGAACTCTCCCATCAAGCGATCCTCTATCACTTGAGCTATTGAGTTCTTCTTCTTCACTAGTACTACTGTCAAGTATCAACGTATCATCACTTCCTGGACGATTGATCGCTTTCACAATCTTGGTGTTGCTAATATTTGAATCATCTGGTTTCTTTTGCATAAAATGCCTTATATCCCTATGCAGTACATTTTCACACTCACTGGAAGATGCCTTACTTCTACAATCATCACTTTTCTTTTCCTGATACCATTTGTGTTTTTGCTGCTTCTTTAGCAGATGATTGTATTTTTTCTTTAATTTATTCTGCTCCACTATCATCTTTCGTTTCTCATTGTACAGTTTAGTACATAATTCAAAATCATGGATCGCTTTTGCTCTATTCATGTCCTTTTCAAGTTTATCTATCAATGTGGTCAGGCTCTCAATTTGGCTTGAAGATGATGTCAGCTCTTGGTTTTGTTCTGCAGTTGACATTTTTTTTCTTTTTGACGAATGTGTACCTTCAAACTTTGATCGCGATCCAGACTTCTTTTTGAAAATGTATGAAGCACATGCCTTTTCTTCAGCTTCCAATTTCAGCTGGGAACGGTCATAAAGCTTAACTGGGGCATCTTGTGTTATAGCAAATGCTGCATCATTCACTGCCTTTTGCCAGCTTGACAGTTTGGCATTGCTTTTAAATCTGCCATAAATCTTACTCTGTTCTAACATAACATCAGTACTCATGCATGGAGACACATTTATTGGAAATGAAAGCTTGTTGGTGGTATCTTCTCCAGATGAAACTCCTTGTGCCTTTTGATATACATGCTGCTCAATATTTTTTTCTTTAAGCTGTTGAAATTTATGTTTAAATTTCAACAAAAGACCCTGCTTCTTAATCATTGCCTTAATTGACTCAGTTGTCAAAAGAACAAAGGCATCACCATCAATTTCATTCTCTAAAGTATATAAAATATTTTTTCAGCATACCTATCAATAAGATCCTTATATATACTCACAAAATACATTTATTGTTCCATACTCTTAAAATACATACAACTATCTGTCATGTTAATCTTATAATATAACCAATGGAAAATATAAATATTTAATTTATGCTACATATATACATGCTGGTCACAAATAAAATTTCAAACAATTGTGTATTGCCATTTGAACAAGCAAATGGGAGTGTTTTGCCTACAAAGATCTTATAAACTTATTCAAATATACAAATAATTGTAATTAGATTTTGTCAATTGACATACAGCAACAATCCTCAATATATCAACATACGTAACAACAGGGGCAAACATTATGTCTTTTAGGGATATTTCACTAAAATATCTTTTTATGTAAATATTTTAATACAAAAAACTTCTTGAATCTACATTATATCACAAAAATATTCGGAAAAATTTGGTATATTTAAAGATAACTAGAGTTCAGATTTTGCTAAACACAATAAAATTTCAGTGCGACAATTTTTATTGGGAAGCATAATAAATGTATAAAACCAAATATGTAAAAGTCAAAACAAAACGGAGGAAAATTGAACTTTTTCAGAGTACAAATACAAATCAAACAAACGTACGGCATAAAAGTGCAAGTGAGCAGCACATGTGCATACACTAATTGGCAAATACAATATTTAAATAAAGTTATATTATATTGTCTGTACATTTTTTTAAGGAATTACCTTCAAAAATATCCACGAGTTTTTCAAGGTTGGATTCCTTTAACCAATCGCTAACAAATTTTACGCTTTTCCCCGCAAACTCATCCATATTTACTACCAATATACGACCTTTTTAACTATTTAATGTCGCGATTAATAGAAATCAATACTCCAATACTCGCGACTCGCGTACTCAAATGGTGCCAAATCCCCGGGGGTATTATTGCCGGAGTAAATACCCGGCTCCCGAGCATCTCTTTTACGAGCAAATTCCCGACCCCCGAGAAAGGTCTCCAGGGCAAATGCCCAGGGGTGTCCCAGGGGGGGGGGATGGTAACTGTTGGAATTGACTCATGCATTAATGTTTATGTTTCAACTCAATGATAGGTGTCTTTATTAGTCTTATACATATATATAAAACAAATTTCACATTATTGTATTGTCTATGTACAATCTATGGCTACTATCTCTTTATTTTATTGAAAGTTTTGAATAACATAAAATTTAAATAGTATGTATTTCTTAATTTGGCAGCTGCAAACCAACCTGTTGTAGATCAGATAAGAGAAGCCATTACTTTTTACTTCAACTGTGGCTATACCTATGATGTTATTCTTGACTTCTTGACAAAACATCATGGAGTATCTATGAGTCTTAGAACACTCAATAGGCGACTAAGAGAGTATAATCTGAAGCGAAAGAATGTATCTGTTGATGAAGCATATGTAAGAGAACTGGTTAAAATGGAGATGGCAAATGCAGGAGAACAGTCAGGATACAGGACCATTTGGCATGCTTTGAGGATAGTATATAATGTACATGCACCCCGAGAAATGGTTTGCAGAATTTTGTATGAACTTAACCCTGCAGCAAGTGAAGCAAGAAAAGCAAAAAAGTTGAAAAGAAGAATATATTTGTCACCTGGACCAAATCACTGCTGGCATGCAGATGGTAAGAGAAAAATGGTGTTAAGAAATATATAGTAGTAGAAATACAAATAGACAATGACTGCTTAGTGATTAGTCTAAGAGATTTATATTAAACAATTGGCATTTCCCCACTTTTGTTTGCTGGCAATAAAAATTCACCTAGATGTGTACAGAATCGTCCCCATCCACTAAATAAAATCAGTGCAATGTCTGGTGTGCATTCAAAAAATATTTATCAGGAAGTGTCTTTTAGATAGTTTTGAAGCAGTACATATCTATTTTTATTTGTGAAAGGTTATGACAAGCTTAAGCCCTTTGGCTTCCCTGTGCATGGTGCAATTGATGGATACAGTCGGAAAGTACTATGGTTAGAAGTTGTGAAATCCAACAATTCGCCAGCTGCTCCTGCACAGTTATATCTTGAGTTTGTTAAGCAGTTAAAAGGTTGCCCAGCTTTGCTCAGAACAGATTGTGGAACTGAAAATGGAACAATGGCAGCAATGCAGTGTTTTTTTAGAGCTAATGGCGATGATGAATATTGTGCAGAAAAAGCACATCAGTATGGTACATCTACTGGAAATCAACGAATTGAAAACTGGCGGTCTCATTTGCGAAAGATGAGAACCCATTGGTGGATAAATTTCTTTAAAGATATGTGTAACTCTGGTGTGCTAAATATAAGCAATCACCTTGAAAGGGAATGCCTTTGGTTTTGTTTTCATGCTGTACTGAATGATGACCTTCAGAAAGTTAAAGCCAGCTGGAACTCACATCTTATCCGCCCATCAAGGCATGATAGTGTTTCTGGACAGCCAGATGTACTATTTTATTTGCCAGAATGTTCTGGAGGTATAAACAATTTGCACAGAGTGTCAGAAGCTCAAATTGCTGAGATGGAACTGAAAGTTGATGATGAAAATCAGAACTATGAAGAAGATTATCAGCAATATTTTCATCATTTAATGGAAAGTGAAGGCACTCAATATCCCACAAGCCCAGAAGAGGCTTTCAATTTATTTCAAAAGCTAATGGATGTTGCCTCTTAATAATGTATCATTGCACAACAAAAATAACATAAATGTACTACATCTAATTTTTGTCAATGTACGTACAATAGGTTTTGTAATAGTTGAACTGTTCTAGTGTACCACTTCTAAATTCTTCCAAATCCAGCACACTCAATCATTGCTGAACTCATCACACAATTAAATTCCAGTTGCTGGTAGTGTACAGGTAAAGTTAAGCTAAGGTCACATGTTGAAGCAACAGGTCTACATTTACACCCATCTTGGCAGCCATGCTTGAATTTAACAGTGATTTTGTGGGGAAAACCTAAAGGAGGTACACTCCTTGATCCGGTTATGAATTGCAGTAGTGCAGGTAATGAAAATTGATCCTCACCTGTAACAAAAGTTAACACCAGTTCATGAAATCACAGAAAATGCTAAGCATTAATTTGCTTGTACTTGAAGTATTTTAGACAGTGATTGACAACATTACCTGTCTCTTCACTTTTTTCCTCCACATAATCATGAAAATATTTAAAGATGTTTATTTCCTGCTGTTTGTAATTTGAACCATTCTCACTGAATTCTCCTTTGATGTCTTCAAGAAATTCTTCTAGTGTCAACGAGAAACAACCACTCTGCACAAAGACAGGTTCTAAAAAGTCTGGGAATTCTTTTATTAAATCATATGTACCAAAGCAGCGAAGGCCATCGATAATTTGGTTTAACATAGGCATCAACTTACTGAACTCAAACACAACAATAGATCTAAAATAAACAGCAACACTACTAGAAAATATACATATATCAGACAAGAAACATTGTCCATTGATAACAACAACATTGGAACAATTGTTACCAGCAGCCATACTATATATGTTACTTAGTAGCACATCTAGACTATGTAAATATGTTGCTAGAACTATTCAGATAGCTAATAAACAAAATACCTTATAATAGAATCTCTGGAAGATAATTTCTCTCGGGTTGGTACCCCTCTGTAACCAATCTTGCCCAAAATTTCAAAAACATTATCTGTCATCAATGCTGACTGGAATGAATCCTCATCATCAAAACTCTTTAACTGGATTAATTCAAAAACATACATGTTTGGAAATGTAAAAAGTACATAGGTATAACTGTTAAGGACTCAAATGGATACAGATATCGTATACCTTTTCAATGACATCTTTCAGATGCAGATCTTCCACAACATTGTCTGCAATGTCAGCAGTCACATTGTCAATGCCTTTTGCAATATACCTGTATATAGGTTTTTTAAGAAAGCAAGGAGCAGGTCCACCTAGTACAATGGTCATGCTCATCAGTTCTCCAGCAACTTTAAATTCTTCTTTTGCCAAAGCACTCATATTGGCACAAGGGACACGATTAAGAAATAACTTTCTTCTCATCTGATGAAGTGATTCTGTAATAAAAATGCAAAATAAGGCCCTGGCTTGATTTAAAGTAAACATCATGAAAAATACATATGATCTGTAATTTGCTGCACCATTCCTTCATTAAAATTTGAACAACATAAAACAGGTTGTTAATGCTAGGCAATCAAGCGCTGCCTCCCCTTACACAAATAAATATGGTCTCTGGACATATGCAGGCTATGGAATATAGAAACATGCACGCAATGCAAGTATTTATTTTACCTGTAAAAAATTCTCGCAAGGGACCACCCTCATCCACCGCAGGTTCTCCAAAGAAAGTCCCTTTTAAGAGTGAATCTTCTCTAAATTGTTGTTTTTGCCTTTGTTTTCTACGTTTCTCCACGTAATCTTCAAATGCATACATTCTCCTGACATTAACTTTATTTGGGTGACTTTTGTCAATATTTGGACATAGCTTGGATGAAACGAGATCTTTAATTTGTGCAATAGTGGGATTCACAATGGACACAACTTTTTCTCCAGATGCATCTACGTTATTATTCTCTACATTACCATCATCTTTCTCACTATCAGAAACTCTACCAATAGGGTCAAATCTTTCTGCACATTCATCTGCATGGCTTGCAATTTCATTTTTATCAAATCTTTCAAAACAAACTGGGCATGGAATTTTTTTGCTATTATTATCACCATCATGTGCAAGGAATGGCAAAATGCTGGGCTGGGTTGTTTTCCTTATAGGTAATGTTGGACAATGCCTATCTTTGTTTAAATCATGAGTCTCATGACTTTCAACTAATATTACATTGTCTAGGGCCTGGATATCAGATGGTGGTTCAGCTCGACTTGAAACCACAGACGATAGTGGTGGATAGGAAGGAATAACACACTTGGCATCAGTACTAGTTGATGGAGCAATAGAAATATTACACTTGGGATCAGTACTGGTTGATGGGGCAATAGGACTAATAGATTGGGTACTATGACAAGATATATTGGAGACTGCCAAAAGATGGAGTTGAAAATATGGCTTCCATTTGATCATCATCACTGCTTAGTCCAAGCTCGTGCATTTCAGCCCTTCCCACACATTCATCAGCACACAAATAAAGATATATTCTTGAAAATGGCTTACCCAACTCCTCTTTATATTTTTGTAGTGTGAACAAGTTGTGAGATGACCGTAGACGCTTAACTTCTGTGTTATCCGGGTATAACAAGTGATACTTCTTCTCACAACTAAATGTTCGAAAATGTTTCAAATGTTTGGTTATTGCTTCTTGCAACAACTGCCGTGCATCAATGTCAGCATCAACTGTTAGGGGAAGGGTTCTTCCTTTTAGGGCTTTTAAGGAAACATCTTTGTCGTACTGTTTTATCCCGATCTGTATCTTCACTCTTCCACGCAAAGTTGCTTTTTTCCCCTTGATGGTAAGGTTTTTACCCTGTTAGTTGCTTTTGCTTGTTTAAATTCTTCAAAAGTAATTGCCCGAGCTTTTGCGTGTGCTTCAGGCGTGGATGCATTGCAACTATATTGCTGCATCTCTGACAAACCTGAAACATATTAATTCAAGCTTTATAATTATATTTGGGGGGATAAAACTTTAATATAATTCCGTTAGAACGATCACGTGCAACACAAAGTCAAAGATTGATATATTGCAAATAAACTTCACGATTTAGCAACATGTACTCGGATTTCTGCTACACACGTTATTTAAAACTTACTATTAAATTGTTTCTTTCCACAGCTTGGACAAAAGTTCGACTTATCTTCAACATGTTCTCCGCATTGTATACACAACTTCAGGGTTTCATTCGCTTGTTGCTCGTTATGGTGTTGTAGGAGTTTGTTTTGAGTTCGGTTACCCCCGACGTTGAGTGTGTGCACGTGTGTTATTTTTGCCAGGGGGTAAGAGAGTGTTCGGTATGTTTATTTGTATAGAGAAAGATAATTTCAGCGTGGAGAAGGGATTATTTGCTCGTAGCAACCTTTCTTTAAGTGTGGAGAAGTAGCATTTCAACAAGCAGAAGGTTAACATTTGTGTGGAGCATTTCGTTTTCCATGGAGCAACATTATATTTGTACGGAGAACACTCGGGTTTGTACGTAGAAACTTGATTTGTATGCAACAGCTACATATTTCTACGCAGAAGCTGTGGCACATACGGGCCACCGTAATAATGCTTTCAAAACGTGCTATATGAAATAAATGTACATTATATATATTTGAATTAAATGAGAGTTGCACTGTGTTACGTATCATATTATGCGTACAATTTCAGCTTACTTTTAATGTTTTTAAAGTTCTAGCTGATATAATTCAGTCTTTTAACTGCAAAATCAGTATCTTAAAGACTTAAATAAATTATTGATGATGATAAAAAGGTTTCCTTGATTTGCAATTTAGTGCTCATTATGCTACATGGAGTGAAACTGGATAGTGGATAAGAATGAATTATATAACTTATAGAGTAAAAATGGGTTAATTTTAATGGACTTTATAACCAATCGCCCAAGAAACATTTTAGATAACAGAATTTTATGTTATTTATGTTTCTAAATAAGTTTCTTAATATTGGAGAGCGACTTTAATTCAAAAAAGATTGGCTTTGTCTTGTATTTTTTTCTGTCCCATTTATTAATATTATTTGCCCCTCTGTGTATATCTATATTTCTACATTAACGTCTTGTTATGTGCTATGCCCGGCTTTAAAAATTACAAATGATTAAAAAATGGGTTAGCACAACCAAAAACCCTGAAAGATCTATGGTTCTCTGTTCTTTCAACTTGTAATAAAAAATAAGAAATTTTTCTAAATTTTTAAATAAGGAATATAAATAGAAAATTTAAGGTATTACATTTTAAGTTTTTTTGTTTGGGTCATTTAGCAATAATGATTTCTTTATGAAGGAAGCATCAAAAAGGAAAAGGCAGAGCATAGAATTCGTTGACTTGACAAAAGACGTTGGTACTAGCTTTTCTCCAGTGAGAAAAAAACTTTTCACTGATGTAAAATCAGAATATGTGGATGTTGAATGTCTCTGCCCAGGCGAAGACCATATAAAGTATTACTGTAACAATAGCAATCTACCAAAGTTCAGTGAGAGCAGTCCTAATGTTGAAGAAATATTTAAAATATGTCTTCAAAACGTGGCAGAAGAGAAAGTTGTTAGAATAAAGCCAACCAGGATCAAAGAAACTGCCACGTTTGTAGTACAACAAGACTTAATCAATCTTAAGCATCCATACGACGTCGAAGCAGATGACATACCAGGATCTTTTATCAAGCGAGATCAGGTGCGTTTTTATCAAGCAACCATATGCGGTGATGGGGAGCTAAGTTTATCAACTGAAGTCCGCGTGATCAAGAACAAGAAAGGAAGAATCATTGGAGGGACGTATAACCGTCGTGAGGATGGGAAATGGAAAAGTACAACAGCCGATCTTAGCAAATTGTATGCTGTAATACGAAAACGAGCGGTACATAAAGAGACTCTGAGGCAGTTTGACACTTCATTTACACGATATGTTATTTTTGTTATGCCCGTACAAGAGTATAACATAGTTCATGGAAATCTTACAGCTATGAAAGAATACAACCTGAGATTGAAGATGATTATTATTCATTACGGTTTCAGCTCTGGAAATCCAGTCCCTATTGCTACGTCAAAACATGGAAATGCAACCAGAGAAGACACGCCGTTCTATAGACCAACAGAACATTCTGTCAAACAGCAATGCAAAGAAGCTGTTATGTCATCTTCCAAGGCTCCCCGGCTACTAGCAGAATCAATAGGTGACGCTGACGTGACTGCTTTGGAAAGTACAACAGACTCTGCACGGGTCCGTAACCCAAAGCAAGTTTCCAATTACAAATTCAATTATGCTAGTAACTTGAAGTCCAATGATGAGATTAATGAATTAATTCTTATGTTGCTCGAGCAGAACCAAGAAAAAGATTTTTTAATTTTAGAAGAAAACCAGCCGTTTGTCCGAGAAGGGCTGTTTCGTCAAGCTTGCCAGCCACTCGTGGTTGCGTTTACAAACCAAACGCTAACGGACATTTTTCGTTTTTGCACAAGAGCGGGAGGTGGAAATTTATATTCTCCATTGCTTGCTGACACAACTTTCAATATTCCTGAGTACTATTTCACCCAGACAGCTTACCAGAACTTAAGCTTGCGCAAGCGGGACTGTTTCAAACATCCATGGTTTCCAGGACCCCTTTTGATTCACAGAAACAAAACTATGGAAGACTTTCGCTACTTTTGGCAAGCAGTTAAACGTGGTAAACCCCAGTTGGAAGGCTTACATGTTCTGTGCACAGATAAAGATGAGGCATTAAGTGGTGGAATACTGAAAGAGACGAGTGACGCAATTCACCTTTTGGGATTAGGCATGTTCAAGATAGCATCGAGAGAAAGCTCACAGAGTTAAATATCCCTCTTCGACAAAGAAAAGTAATCCAATGCGATATATTTGGTGGTCCAATGATGGGAGAAGATGGCTGTTTATACGATTGTGAAAGCGAAGAAGAATTCGATGAGAAATCTAAACTATTTCAGAGCAAGTGGGAAAAAATTGAAAGATCTAGCACACAGAATGATCCACCTAAGTTTTGCAAGTATTTTAGGCGGTACAAGGTGATTCAAATCCGAGAGAAAATGGCGAAGTACATTCGTGATCGTGCTGGTGTTACACGAGGCTTCAGACAGAATCCGGTGGAATGGCTACATTACATGTCAAAACTTTAAATTGATGCTGAAGGAAATGGAGTTAAACACAGAGATGCCAGTCTTACAGCTGCGATTTCCAGCCTTAAGAAGAGGGTTCTGCGTTTGTATCAAGATGCTGCAAAAGCTTTATATGGGCAAGGTCCGTACAGATTAGATAAGGAATACAAGAAATTTTCTTGGGACTATAACAGTTGGAAAGACATGCCTCCAGAAGAAAGAAAGCAAGCGTTGAAACGTTTTTTCACGAGTATCTCTTGCGCACTTCTTCCTTTACCTAGAAACGAGGTTGTCTTGATAGCCAACAACAATGATTCCCAATCAATTAAAGTTTCTGACAGCAAAACTGCAGCATTATATCCTCTAAAGATACATGAACGGCGTCTTTCCTTAACAGCTGATCAATTTGGCATTCCAGAAGAAATTGTTCCTAACAGCACGTTCAGAGATATGATTAAAATTGCAGAAAGTCTATTAAATGAGCAGGGTGTGATTCTGCAAGCAGCATCAGATGATCATCGAATTAGAACTGTGAAATGCCAACTTGGAAAAGTTCCTCTTATTGTTCAGCCGTCAAAAACTGGAAATATTCTGGAGTGCCAATGTAGCGTTTACAAGGCCATTGGTGTCTGTCAAGATACAGTTGCCGTCGCTGAAGACCTTAACTGCTTGGCAGAATATGTTAAAGATATTCAGAAAAAATTTCAAAAGAAAAAGAAGGCTGGTGTAAACCTGACAAGGGTTTATAACTCAAGAAAAACGTCAAAAGAGCAAGGGATGAAACCAGATGAAATTAGCAAAGCTTTTACACGAAAGAAAAAGCAAACGAAAGAATCCTGGCAACCTCCGCAAAGATCTATCGCTGAGTTGGACTTAGCTGATCTTACAGCGTCGTTGACTTCTTTTGGTCCAGTATCTTCAACGTTTACCAAACAGATCAGTTCATCTACCTTATCACATCGAGGACTATATTGTGAATCCCAGACATCTCTAAATCCTATTATCTCTTTCCCTGATATGATGTCAAAACCACACCATCGGGAGCAGTCGTACCAGAATGCACTACCAAAACTCCCCCTGGATACACAGCAACACCTGTAACGACAACTTTATAATCTTAGTATTCAGCATACACCACAACAACAACATCAGCTACGAGAGCAACAACTACTTCAACAGCTAGTGCAGCAACAATATCAGCTACCGTACCAATCATTAGATTCGATTACAGTTTGGCATTCAGGGCTTTCTCCTCATCATTATCAAATTTGCCTGATGCCAAACAACATAAAGAAATGCTATGGGTGTAACCAAGATTTTACGAACAAATACCGTTGCCCACCGCACAATATCGTTGTTCGTCATAGTGATAGGAGAATTCGGGGGCTGGATACCAACGGAACAGTTCAGTATGGTACAGACTTCACTAATACGTACTATCATTGTGATTTTAGCCACATTGCGAAGAAAAATCCCTATTTTGATGGGACAGTGTATGCAAGTTCGCAACTACACTTAACAGCTGATCAACAATCAGTTATAACGGCTGGAAAGCTTAAAGTAAAGTTTTGTTGAAATTTTCTGCCAAAATTAAAGTTTTGTTGAAGTTTTGTTGTCATTTAGACGCATCATGGACTTTTGTGTTCTGTTTTAAATAGTATAAACTGATAACCAAAAGACAAATGTAAACTTTTTACGTAAATCTTGATATTCAAGAAATAGCGTAAGATTTATTGTTTATAGCTATAGTTTTAATTCAGTTTAAATATGGTAATATTTTTTGGAAAACAAAGTTGATTTTCATCGTTGATTTTATTTTAAAAAGTGTAGGAAGTAAAAATTGCAAAACAGATCGCAGTATTTACTATGCCAAAACAGTTAACTATACTTAGCCATTCGGTGAAATTCGTGCATTTTGGATCCTTATCTATAAGTTATATAATTCATTCTTATCCACTATCCAGTTTCACTCCATGTAGCATAATGAGCACTAAATTGCAAATCAAGGAAACCTTTTTATCATCATCAATAATTTATTTAAGTCTTTAAGATACTGATTTTGCAGTTAAAAGACTGAATTATATCAGCTAGAACTTTAAAAACATTAAAAGTAAGCTGAAATTGTACGCATAATATGATACGTAACACAGTGCAACTCTCATTTAATTCAAATATATATAATGTACATTTATTTCATATAGCACGTTTTGAAAGCATTATTTATACGTTGTTTATTTAATCGCTTTCATAAATATGTATTTCCTAGGTGAAAGTGTGTCAAAAAGCGCTCAAATACTGGCAAATCGTATCGACAAAATATCTATAACAAATTCAACTAAAACATACAAATGAATGTAGTATGAAAGTAAAATACCTTTTCAGTACTTAAATCCATCAAATGGTTGCCCAAAGTCCACACAAATACAAGGAAAAATAAACGCAAATATCAATTTATTGAAGAAATTGTGTTGTTTATCATTTGTTGACCAGAAAATAGTCGTATGTCACTCGTATGTACTCGTACGTTACTTGTATGTACTCGTATGTACTCGTGTGGTGTTTTAGTCACGATCACACACGAATGTCTCCAGAGAGGTTTCATCATCTTGAACTTGTGGGACCTCTGATAACAAAAAAGTCATGCTGTTCCATGAAGGTCATTTCACCTCAAGAGAGGCTAATGGTCACTCTGAGATACCTAGCTGAGGGAGAGGCACAGCAGAGCCAATCTTTTAATTTTTGAATGGGGTAAGGCCACAGTTTCAAAGATTGTTAGAGAAACGTGTGATGCTATTTGGACAGCACTCTACCAAACCTATCTGAAAATTCCACTTCTGTGGAAGAGTGGAAGAAAATAGCAGTTGGTTTTGACAAAGAATGGAACTTCCCTCATTGTCTTGGAGCAATAGATGGTAAACATATCATGATTGAATGTCCCAAGAATGCAGGTTCTGCATATTATAATTATAAAAATTTCCACTCCATTGTGCTTCTTGCAATTTGTGATGCAAACTATTGTTTTACTTTTGTTGACATTGGGGATTATGGAAGCACCAATGATGCAAATATTCTGGCAAATTCAGCATTTGGACAGGTATTTGACAAGGGTCCAGAACACTAAATATACTGAAACCTTGCAGTTACAAACATTTGCAGAAACTGCCATTTGTGCTCATTGGCGATGACATTTTCCCACAGAAGAGTTGGTTGATGAAACCATTTCCTGGTAATGGACTTCATGAGACCAAAGAGTTTATAATTACAGGTTATCAAGAGCCAGACAAACAATTGAAAATGCATTTGGAATCCTCTCTGCAAAATGGAGAATTTGTAGGAAGCGAATTAAAGCTAATGTTGATTTAGTTGACAAAATAACCAAGGCCTCTGTATGCTTTCATAATTATCTTCGGCTTACAGAAAATGCTACATATACACCAGCGGGATTTATTGACAGCAAAGACAGTACAGGCTCCATTTTACCAGGAAACAGGAGAAACATTGGAAACAACAGTGGACTACATTGCACTTGGTCATGTTGGTGGAAATAGATATACTGTTGAAGCAAGTGATGCACGAGATGATTTTAATACATAATTTAATAGTGCTGAGGGTGAAGCTGATTGTCCATGGCAACTTAAGAAGCTGTGGGTCGATACAACATTAATAAACTTTAATCAAATTTAATTGTAATTTTTTAGAAAATCTTTAGTCACTTTGTTCATGTGTAAAATTATTATCACAAATTTTTAAAATAAAAATCATTTTCTTCTATATTACAACTTACAACATAACTGGTGTCTGTAGAATAAAACTGTTAGATAATGTCAACATTCATAATACTGTAATTATAACTGGTTGATAAATATAACTATAACAAAAGCAACCTTTGAAAACAAGTTTTTTGAAAATGTGTGTATCATTTAAAAATGTTCTAATGAAATCTATTATAGCGGATGAAGGTTGTTGTTAGAAGTACTGTTGCACACATTGACTTGGATATTCAACAGCCTGACTGAGTCCCATGTGCATTGGTGCTCGTCCTGCTGGAGGAAACTGTTGTTGGGGTAATGCTTCAAATTTAGCTTCGAACATCAACTGTTCAGGTTGGATTCTCACATATCCCTGCCCTCTTTCTGGCAGTTTTCTCAATCTCTTGGCGAAGCTCTTTGCAAAATGCATATATTCATCATCTTCGCTTGTATTAGGTTTAGGCTCTTGTAACAGTTTTCCAGCAATTTCAAGCAAAGCCATGTCCACATCTTTTCTTTTTCCTCCTTTCTGACGATTTGATGTTGCCCATGGCCGCTTTCTCTTCGACGAAGAAGCCAATGAATGGTTTTTTGAAGGTATCTCCTCCAGATCCCCAGTGCTCGTTGATCCTGGAGTTGTGGCAGTGAAAAATTCCGGAGAATCAGTATTATGTACCTTAAAATCTATTAAATTAGCATCTATTCTGGCAATTGAACAAGAGCTGGTGTTCATATCTTCAGTGTCAATTACCTCCTCCTCATCGTTGCTTTCATGGTTGGGCGTTTGATGAACTCTTCCTGTGACTGATGTGCTGTTTTAGCCACTCCAAATTAGCAAACTCCCTAGTTAAGGGGACAGCATCCCTTCCAGAGCCAGACGGAACGTTTTTCATTTTTTTATGATAACGAACATAGCTTGTTTGTATGTTCTTATATTTCTTCTCGGCATCTGGCGAAGTTAACCCAAATTTTTCGGAGATTTTTTCCCATGCATTCTCTCTTGTCCTTCTGTTTTTATAATATTTCGAAAATTTGTTATATAAACAATCATACTTCAGTACTTCTTCCATAAATGAAAACGTAGAATTAAAGTTGATTGCCGCCATCTTTGAATACGGAATCTCGCACATGGAATTACGGATGTATCATGGAATATATCAAGTCGCTTCTGGCGTAACGATTGTTTTGCACTGGTTTCCATTAAAAAAATGCAAGCGCGTAAAAGGTGTTTCTGGTCGTTTCTGTCACAAGGATAGAACTCTAGTCTATCTCAAACGATCGATACGCAAGGATCGTTTCTAACGTAAGGATCCCTTTTGTCGTTTGAGTTGAACGTTTCCATATGTTCGCCTGTCGCTTCTACAAATTGCAAGCGACAAAGACGATCCTTACGACAGGAACGATCATATGGAAACCGGGCTTAAGCATCTACAAGCTAAAAGCAAGTGTAAATAGATAATTTCCTCGTTCTGATGAAGGCTCGAAGCAACAAATCGAAAGCTCAATAAAAATCATTGAAAATCCGGAGAAACTTTTATTTTTAAACTATATATATACATATATAAGCTTGAAGATTGGTAATCCAGGCATATATCCAGGAATATTGATAATCCAGGCATCTAAGCTCACCTTTATACATAATGTGTAATTGTACATCCTGTGTCCCAAGTGGAGGAGTCATTATTTTAGAATGATGATAGCCATGACACATAATACATATCTTAACAGAAGGTCTTCCACTCATGGTCGTGTCCCCGACTTTTCAGAAGCAATTTCTAAGGAGACCTGCGTTCCAGCAAGATACTTCCAATTTGCAACGCCTTAGCGAAAGGAGGAATGATATAACAACAGCGTTATTTCAGAAGATAGTAGCAGATTCCTCACACAAGCTTCATGACCTTTTGCCTCCTCGTTTAGAACGTTCAACTATGGAACTTAGGACTCAATCTTCATTTAATACTAATTTTAATACCAAACGTTTTAGAAATAGTTTTATAATTTATAACTCATTGAAGATGTAATTTAGTTCATCTATTTATGTATGTATTATACCTTACTTGTATTAAAATTCGCGCAGTACTAGAATTCGCGCACCGCTGAGTGCGCGAATTTTAGTACTGCGCGAAATATAATCCGCGCGAAAAGCTTTGTAGTGTAATATGAGACATTCATTGTTGGTTATGCAAATCCGTTGTTTTATTAACGCATATACAAATTGACATATGTTTTTAGTTGTCCTGGTAACATTAAAAATCAAAAATGTTTTCATTTTCATCCTGTGCAATTTCAGTCGGGATATTCTCAGGTTCTACGTAGTATTCCGTCACGAATGCTTGCATTTTGCTGTATATCCTAAAACTTGCATTGTTCTGCATGACTGTTAGGGTAATAGGAATCTCCAAGCCTCCTCCTTGTGGTAATGGGGATCGACGAAATTTGATGTCACACACACATGCTTCTATATTGCCCCCATATTCAAAAAAGAACTTGCAAAATCGGGAAATCTCTCGAGGCAAATGTCCGACCAGTGACAATGGTTCAATCTTGCCTCTGATTTTGGTAAACAGACCAATAGCATATGGGTCGAATAGGTTTCCTGATTATGGTTTTATTATTAACTGCTGGTTGATTGTTGGAGCCCAAATTTTTCTGTATTCATGAAAACCTCGTGATGCGCAAGCCAGAGAAAACGATGTCCCCTCGGGGCTCAGTTTCACTGAATTAGAATCATCCGTTCCTGAATAGTGGGTTTCCTGAAGCAAGCAATCAGATGCGTAATTTTCTTTCGCGTCGCACGCTTCACATAAAGCAACACTCGAACCACTTTTCCATCCAGGATAGTTTTCAGATGCAGGGATTGAACATTTGATTCCTCGGTTAGAAACAAATGATTTGCATTTTAGACAATTGTATTTTGTCAAATCATTGCACACGATGCAAATGCTTTCCATTTCTCCAACACAATAGTCAATGATGAGTCACGTTTCTTTAGGTGTTAGATATGATGTTCTATTATTATTTTACTGACTGATTTTACTTCCTTATTAACAAATTGCCGAATACGTCAAACGTTTCCGCAACACATATTCTACCGTTCAAGTATTGCCAACAGAAAACATTGTGCGGGAAATCAACGCACATGGCTCTGTTAAAATATTTCAAAAAGGTTTCCCAAGACGATATTTCGGTCTTGTCGTCTGACAGCAAATTAAATGCTGCCGAAGAAAATGCAGTAAAACAGCAATTATTTCTTGATGCTCCAGAACCAAAGAAAAGGAGGGGCAAATATGGAGCATATGATGCTTTTCAACGAGCAGAAATTGCAAAATGGGGAATTGTGCATGGAATAAGACCGGCGGCAAGAAAGTATTCCGTACCAGAGTCAACTGTTCGTGGACTTGTCAAATCGTACAATAAGGAACGAAAAGAGCGCACTGAACTCGAACAATTGCCAAGAAAACATCGTGGAGCAAAAACTTTGTTACACGAGAACATCGATGAGAAAGTTATCGCCATGATCAAGAGCATGAGAACGGCCGGTTGTGTTGTCAATTACAACATTGCTATTTCCATAGCGAAGGGGATAGTACTGGCTAATGATCGGTCTTTGTTGAAAGAAAACGGAGGAACCCTAGAATTCCACTATACATGGTGCCAGTCAATTTTCAGAAGATTGGGTTTCAGTAAACGTAGAGCAACAACTGCAAAACAACCCGTATCACCTGGCTTCTTAAAAGAAATTTGCTTTACGTTTCATCGTTCTATTAAAGAAGTGGTTACAGCTTATGACGTTCCCGACGATCTCATTATAAACATTGACCAGACCCCTCTCCCGTTTGTCCTCATCAGCAAGTATAAAATGGATAAAACTAACGAGAAGTTTGTGCCGATCAGTGATAGCGCCGATTATCGCCAAATTACTGGAACATTCTCAGTCACCGCGTCGGGAAAGTTTCTGCCAATTCAACTAATCTACCAGGGGAAAACAGACCGGTGTCACCCTAAATTCAGATTTCCAAAAGAATTCCACGTTATCCACACGGAAAATCATTGGTCAAATGAAACGAAAGCAATTGAATTAGTCAATCGCATTCTTATCCCCTATGTTAAGCAAATTAGAGAAGAGCTTGGTTTTCGCGCAACAAAACAATGGGTTTTGATCGCCGATATTTTTAAAGCACATTGGACAGATGCCGTAAAAAATTCATTTCCGACAATAATGGGAAGATGATACCTGTTCCCAATAATATGACATCATACATGCAGCCCTTAGATTTAACGGTCAATCGCTCTTGCAAAGCTTTCCTTCGAAACCAGGCGCAAACATGGTACTCAGAGCAAGTCCAAGCCCAAATAGAGAAAGGTATTCAACCTGATAAAGTTTCTGTTGATTTGAGAATTAGGCCCAGTTCAAACGCCGCATTTTACATGCGCCGAATCAAATGCGAGAATTATGTGCATGTAAAATGCGACGTTTGAATCAATTAAATTCGACGGATTTTAATTTAATGCGACTTTAGTCGCATATTCGACTGAGTTAGTCGAATATGCGACGAAAATTCGATGTTGATTCAAACGTCGCATTTTACATGAGCCGAATTTCATGCATAATTTATTTTAAGATATTTCTAAGCAAAAATCAATTATTTCCATGCTAAATGCCATGCGCAAAGTTGTAAAAACATGGCGGCGGTGAGTGATGGTAATGGCCCTTATATTTCGTGCACAAGTTTAACAAAATACACTTGTTTAAAGTGCAAAAAATTTATATGTACAAGGTGCTCTATTTTTGACGACGATGAAGAGAATGTTGGTTGGAAAGCAGAACAAGCGGTTTCTCGTTGCGATGCATGTTTTCGTGAAAAGATTGGGAGTGAGGAAGTCGATCAGTAAATTGGTAGGAGTGCATCTTCTCGGGCGAGCATACGTTCATTTCGACTGTCCTCTTGTGAGAGCACCGAAGGCGAAGTAGAATCGACCAAGGCCATTAAAACAATTGAATAAAAATTCTTGTAGTTATGATATTCTTTGCACGCTTGAAGACCACCAAATTAGGCATTTTATAGGAATATGGCAACCATCCAAAGCAGCCCAGATACAGGGAAATTGCCATAATTCTTCCATGTCCACGATTTTTTTCTTGAAATCAGTCTGACATTTCGGCATGTTTTTTGAAATTGTTTCATTCCATAAGTATTCAACGAGAAGTTGACATACCTGCTGCACAATGGTGCTCACCGTTGATACTCCTCTTCCTGCCATTTCAGCCATGGTGTAAAAGTAATCTCCTCGTCCCAATCTGTAAAGGCATATACCAAGTCTTTCCTCCGGAGAAATGGGTTCCTCTGTGAGAGTGCTTTTGAAGTATAGGTCGAATACGACTTAAAATAAAAAGAAAGGTTCCTCGAGATACACGAAATGTTTTTTTGAATCGAAGATCAGAATAAATACTCCAAACTTTCTTTCACCAGCCGGAATTTTTATCTTGTCTTCGACATGATCGATAAGGACGGCTACGTATGAAGGCATTTTTTTGACCAATTAACCGTAGAAAAACATGGGAAATTTGCAGAAGCTGCCGTCTCGTTTCTAATAGTTTATTTGCTGTAACATGCATCAATATTCGTCTTTTCCTATTAACACGAATTATATTTGAAATGCATAAACTCAACATTTTCCTGTTCGCCATTTTAGGAAATTAGTACAAGAAAATGAATAAACTATGAAAAAGTGGAAGCATAACTATAATAAATGCGACTATTAAATTCGACGTCTGAATCAAACTACGCATAAAACTATTTTAGTCGACTAAAACTCAGATTTGATTCGGCGCATGTAAAATGCGACGTTTGAACCGGGCCTTAGCGTGCTCAAACCACTTCAGGCAAAATGGATAATGCAGTTCTAAGATTGGGAAAATGGATAATGCAGTTCTAAGAATGCTAGGAAAATGGATAATGCAGTTCTAAGAATGCTAGGAAAATGGATAATGCAGTTCTAAGAATGCTAGGAAAAATAGTCACTCCCGCTAATCCATCTCGCGCCGGAGGCGCGACCCCACTAGGGGGGTCCGGGGACATGCTCTCCCGGAAAATTTTGAAATCCAGAGCCTTGGAAACAGCATTTCCTGCGATTTCGAGGGCGAATTATTTGTTGTACAATAATTTATAAAAACCCATTTTTGTTAGCTGCATTCTTAATGTGGCAATCGTTGAAACTGCAACTAGTTAAAAAGGTACTAAAGGTGGCTCAGAGAAACGTTACGCAGGAGACAATTGTCCCCTAAAACATAATTTACTCATCACTGCCCCTGCATAAACAGAAGAAATTTGTATTAGCACAAAAATAATATAGTATACGACACTTCTAAAGTGCATAGAGAGATTTTTCTTAGCATTCTACTTGTTAGTTTAAACTTGTTTAGATTGGGGCAAGTAGACAGGGATGGCTTTATTCTTTAAAGTTATGCTTAATTTTCTCAATGAAGTACCATGTATTATACGAACAAATATCAAAACACATACTATACTCATCATTTATAAAGAAAGGCCAGCCTCCTGGGTTTTTCTACAAATTTTTCAATCACCTCGTTATGCAACACCTCTGATTCCTATTTCTTTTCAATGATATCTTTGTGAATAAATATTCTAAACAAAGAGCTAAGCCGACCTTGACCCATTCTATTTCTTAAATAGCTTTTTACCCTTTTTAAGCAAGAAAACGACCTCTCTACTGAAGCACTTGCCACTGCCAACACACCATTCAATTTTAACAAATTTACCACTTGACCTAAACTCGACTGGAGATTAAATTTGAAGATGTATTTAAGAACCTCATTACTGCACTCTTTGTGAAAGTCCTTGTCGTTGTAAATGAAGGAAAGTTGACTCTCCAAAGTTTGGATGTCAAAAAGAGGACTATACTTATCTTTGAGAAGATTGATCTTCTCCTGTGGAACAATGCCCTTCCATGTAGTAAATAGTTTAGGATTTACAAGGTCTAAAAACTCGAACTGATTAATATCTTGAAATCGTTCACTTAACATGCCTTTAATGGAATCAACAATCTCAAAATAAAGCTGTTTGTAATTGTATCTACTATATGCTCTGGTTGCTGGTGGGCCTACTTTTTCTAGTGCAGTTTGGTAAAACTCGGTGAAAGCTTGATCTGTGCGAAGTGACACAATAAACTGCTTGAAATTGTCAATCTTGCTTATGCCATAGTTAAAATGGGTTTCCCTATTTTGAAGAATGGAATACAAAATTGTGGACTGTTCTAAAATCCTGTAAAAAACACACACTAGAAAACAAAAGAGAAAGCTATCAAGATAATGCAGTAAGCCACTTATTTTACTTAATGACTCATCATCCCACCCAGCTGGTTGTTCAAGTACCCCTCAAAAATATCTAAAAGTTTTTCATAGTTTTTGTGCAATACATTGATTAATCTAGAGCGATAATACCATCTTCTTTCACCAGGGCAGGAAACTCAAGGTTGTTAGATGTGAGAAAAGCTTTTCTTTTGGGGCATTGCTTGTAAATGTGCTGAATGTAGCTATATTAATAAAAAGATTTTAACAGGAGAAATTGATGAGGCTGACTGGCATAGGACCAGGTTCAATCTATGAGCTGCACAATGAACAAAATGAGCAAAAGGATACTCTTGTCGAACCAATGCTTGAACACCATTGATATGGCCAGACATGACAGAAGCACCATCATATGTTTGTAAAACCAGTTTTTCTTTTATATTAGAATACTCACCAAGTTTATCTTTGACAACTTGTGATATTGCTGTGGCATTTCTGTTCATACTTACGTCCACAAATCCTAATTGCCTCTCCATAATTTCACTTGCTTTGCCAAACCGAGCAATAACACTTAGCTGCTCTTCTTTGGTGGAGACATCAGATGCTTCATCAACCTGAATACTCATAAATGTGCAATTATTTATTTCCTTTCTGATTTCATCTTCAATAATTGAATCAAGACAGCTGATAAGACCATTTTGAATTTCTGGGGAGACTCCAGTAAATCTTCTGTCACCAACTATATCAGATTCTGCTAGTCTACTGTGCAGTCGACGCTCAAATACAGAATCAAACTTAGCAAAACATTCGAGCAACTCTCTATAATTACCTTTGTTCAAGCTACCTTCGGACTCATTGTGACCTCTAAATGGCAACTCTTGCTTTGACAAATACAGCACGGCCTCAGTAACAGTTTTAAAATTTCTTGATTTTGTCTTACCTCCTCATTGTGACGCTGAATCTCATTTCTTCTAGCGAGGGACATAAGACAATCAATTCGTTCACTAGCTCCATACGTTTTCCATGTCTTAAATGCAGTCAAATGCAATTTAGATTTTTCATGCTTCTTAGCATCAGACATAATACTCCGCATATCGTTGTAGCCATTCTTAGTCCACGATGGCGATGTTTTTGGGGAAAACATTAGACATGGCCAACAAAACACTTTCTGCAAGGTTGTACTGCCACACAGCCAGTCCTTCGCCTCATACCAATCTCTCTGAAATGCTCTTCCCTTATTTTGGATAGTTAAATCAGGAGTAGGCCGTTCATGAACGATAACATTCTGTTCGACCGACGATCGAGCAGAGAACGGTTTAGCTAATAAGCTATTTACTAAATCAACATCAGTTGAGCAAATCGCAGTCGACTTGAAGCCATTGTGTCATACACAAATACAAAATAGCAATTTGAGAGTAAACACAATGGAAAATTAATACCGACAATGACACGTAATTTGATAATCACTAATCGCTGTACTCGTATTAAAAGGTCGAATAATTACAACCTCCGCCAATTTACAATAGCGGGAGTTCGACTATAAAACAGCAGATTTGAGCATGCGTCAAGTCCCTTAGCCAACCAGAATTCAAAACTTCTTATATAGAATTATATTGTATGTTCCGCCCTCTGAAGATGGGCGGAATACGTGGAGAATCGCGCGAGTATGCAATGTGCGAGAAAAGGCGGTTGCTAGGTTACATAACAAATCTTGAGATTTTGCTGTATTACGATTACGAACCACCTAATAAAAGCGTAAATATGAACGAATAAAACATAATATTACAAATTGTTCGTGAAATAATGTATATCTTATGTCCAAATAGAATATTTATTATTTTTTTGGGAAATTTCTACTCCCGCCGGGCGGGAGTAGCGGGACCGCTAGCTACGCCACTGGGAGGAACCACAACGAAAAGAGGACCATTTGAACTGTAGCTAAACTTTTGTTTGACTTATAAAGTATATTGTTAGGCAATATCATTTATTACATTTTTTAGTTCTTGTTGGGATAGTGAACTCACGCTTTATTTTGAAGCCATTTTTGAGGCCACCCAATCGCTTTTTTGATGAATATTGACGTATTTCTTAATAAAGAAAGCTCAATATAAATGCGTTAATTATTAATAGCTCTTTTGAACAAACCAAAAAGAACGAGCACATAAAACTACTTGCGCGAATTTAAAGATGCGCGAATGGTCAACAAAGTGCGCGAAATTAAATCGTGCGATTTTAAAGCTGAGCGAAAATGAGTACGACTCGAATTTTAATACAAGTAAGGTATGTAATCTTAAACGTATTTCAGCAATATGGCTGCCAGTTTTAAGAAATAAATCATCTATCTATCTAACTCAGATATGGAATTGCTTTAAGCGGCAGTGGCTGTTTTAAAACTTTTTAAACGTGCAACAACCGAGATATCAGCGGATCAATACATTTCAATCTCAAAGGTTATACCTCTTACTAAGTCCCTCCAGCATTTGACCTTATCAGATATCTACAAACATACAGCCCTTGCTTCTGCGATAAGTGCTCAACTGCATCACCGTTTTACAGGCGTGGAAAGTGTAAATTTTCTAGCCCTTTCGACTTTACTAGACAGATGTATGAAGAAGCTAGCCTTTTTAGTTTCATGACTGCACAACAGGGAGAGCAATGTATTATCCAAGAGATGAAACAGCATGTTCTTGCAGTACCCAGTCATGCACAGGCAGAAATAAGAGCACCAAATCCGGTGAAAGAAGATGTCGGATTATGCGATCTTTTCGATAAAAAAGTTACAAATAAAGAAGTACAAGCAAGTTCAACCATCGCTGCTGAGAAGTAATCTGGAAGATATTTTGATAATAAGATCCTGCAAAGACATGAAGATCCGCTGCCATGGTGGAAAGAAAATGACAAGGATTACAAAATTCTCTCTAATCTTGCAAAAAATATCTCTGTAATCCTGCTACGTCTCTACCAACAGAGAGACTTCTCAAAAGTAGGATAACTTATTTCAATTTGATGAAATAGGCTTAAGTCTAAAAATGTTAACATGTTATTGATTCTAAATAGGAACACATGACTTTTTGAAGTTATTTATAATTAGTTGGTTCAACTAAATACACCATGAAGTATATATTCTTATTGTTTAGAACTGTTGTCGTTAGTCATTAAAAAATATTATGTGGTTGTTGTAGTTGTTTTAGTTGGTAAAATATCGATATCGAAAAAAAGGAGCAAATATCGAAAAAATGTCTTATTGAATAAAAAAGCTGGTATCGCCTATCCCATTTTAAGATTTAACTGAGCTTGCGATAATGCATCATTGCAGGTTTTTCTTTGAGTTTCGACTTGCAACATTCCTTCATACAATTCAATACAATGTTTCTCTAACTCCTCATTTTCCCGTCTAACACGTTTACTTTTTCCTTTAGTTCAATCAATTCCTTCTCCAAATCGCTACCTTTCAAAAGTTCACAACAACGGATTGTTATGCTTTTGCTTTGTGCAACAAATTCTTCGACCTGCTCTTCCAGCGTAGCTTTGAGCAAGGAAAAGATTGAGTAATTCTACATAGCTTTGTAGGAGGCTCGTCCTTTGACGAACTATTAGTTCATACCAATTCTTTAAAACTTTATTGGTTATATGTACTGTAAAGACAACTTCGTCTGAATTAACATATTGCTCTTGTGATGTTTTCCAGAACAATATCGTTCTAAAATTTTTCAAAATTACAATATTTATAAAGGACATTGGACATTAGTAGTGGTTTGCTTACATGTTGAAAATTCGCACCTGCGCAGAATTTAATCTGGAAGTAGTAAAGAGAAGAAAAGAATCACCTGTAAATAATACTGTATTACATATATCCTAAAAGCAATTGCAGCTTCCTGATTCTACAAATCAAGGCAATTATTTTGATACAAAACATGACACACTTCGAACGAATTTGTGTCTTTAATTCACTTTCAAATTGTTGAGCGGCCTGCCATCGTTGACTTACTATTAGAGCGTATAATATTTTAGTAAGTTAACTGGCAAATGGCATATCTGTTAAAGAAAACAAGAAACTGGCAGATGAATTTCTGTATTTTTATGGATATTCCTGATGTTTCATATATAAGTCTACCGAAGTAATGCTACTAAAAAGTAATTTCGATTGGAAACATAAAATGCTTGTTTAACAATCATGTAAGCCTAACATGTTACTTGCCAACCTTGTATGAACTCAATTTCAATTAGGCATATACAGAAATTGAATTAACGTTTTGTATAACAAGGGTTTTTTGGTAGATGGATTGTCTGCATGCGGACTGGGGCTCAGTCCGAAATTGCTGGCCATGACTATTTTAAAGCCCTTTCATTCTTTCGGCACCTGTTTGCACCTTGATGTGATGACCTCTTGATAATTTTTTGGCTTGTGAAACCCGAGGGGGGGGGGATGAGAGTAAGCAATATACTTTTCAGGTATTGATGATCATTAGCGCAACCACCAACACAACACTTATTTCCAGCGCTGATTTAAATTCTCTTAAAATCTTCAAAACTATAAAAGTACATCAACATCAGTACCCTTCTTGTTAATAGACAAATGTTATTTTAAAATGCTCTATATTTATCTTAAAATTAGTTCATAATCTCTAAAAGCATTCAAAAGAACTAATTATTTGACAATCACCTGATTGTGGGACAATGAAATAACATGACCATGTGCAATATCACAAAGTATGAATGGCATAAAAAACCTCAAAAACGTATTTATGAAAAGAAAAAACATACAACCTACCTTTTTAAAAGTGTAACTAAGAATCTTGTTCAATTTTATGTACGAAATCCATATGAAACGAGGATTTCAAAAAAACCGAGTTTTAAGACACACGACCAAATATAGCATGACAGATACTATATACAGACGTTACTTAGTAAACACATTTGTTAAGCCCCCAAACAAGATGGCCAACATAACCGTGAAATCCCTTATTAAAGAAATAATGCAATTGAACTGCATGCAAGTTTATATTTGATGCCATTCTGAAGTTCTTTTTTTGACCTATTAATTGGACAAAATTTTTATTATTCCAGCCCGACATGTATTAACTTCACAGTTGGCGTATTTACCCAGTATAAATGAAGCTCTTACCCAATTCAAAATAGCCTGTTGAGAACTGAAAAAAATTCTCCAAACCAAATGTGGTTTAATGGGATGATGCATAGTGTTTCCTCACAATTAGGAGAACTGGTTAGCATTTATTTCTGGTAAGCAAAGCAGTTTAGACACAGCAAAGAAGTCTCATAAGTTGTACTTAATAATCAATTCGATCTGTATAAAGAAATATACCTATAAATAGAAGTGATGTATTATAAGCATGCAAATAAGATATAATGTGTCCCCTAAACAAACATAAACAAAACTAACAGCTTAAATACTAATATAAATGTCTTCCTTCTGTGACGAGATGCCTTGCTATTTCGCTGCTTAGGTTAGTTTGACAAGGATAAATTATTTTTGTTTACCACTTTTTTATGTTTTTCTACATAATAGTATCGGCTAGATTATAGAATACCCGTCCACTTACTACAAATCCAATTTTTAATGGATGCGCGGTCAGCAGTTAACAGTGCGGGCTACGGTTTGTAGTCCATACACAGTTATGCGGTCAGTAATAATTAAATACAAGAAAATTCAATGTCACTGCGAAGTCAATTTATAGTGGATATGCGGATATGCAGTCATCAAAATCTTATATTTAATTTTTAACATAGGCAGAGCCATATATACAGGCCAAGAATATAAATGGCTATTCAACAGGCTTTACATACAACATGCCATCTGGAAACTTATATATACATTTTCTTTAAATTGACTTGATGTTGCTGAATTTCTAATCGCTTCAACTTTAACATATATTTACATCTTACAATCTTATTCTTTTATTCTTTCATTCAAAGTTCCCATATATCTTCTTAGCATCTTCCAAAAAAACTTCGAATAAGTCTTTGCCTTTATTTTCGTATCTCCACAGAAACTCTGCCAGATACGACGAGAACATATATTTTCATATGCCAAATGGTGGAAACTTTACCTTGGCCTGGCGCAAATGTCCTTCAATTTTATTTGTGTGATCTCCATTTTTGTTCACGAATTCCACTGAATGGTTCAAAGGTGGAATTCGTGAACAAAAATGGAGATCACACAAATAAAATTGAAGTTATCACCCCTTCAAATTAGTGGGTTGCACATGATTCATCGCTAAGATTGTTGCTCGCCAAAGCCAAAGCAACAATCTTAGCGATGAATCATGTGCAACCCACTAATCTTTATTTCATTTTTGTTGGCTACCCTGGTACAGGCAAATCAGCAGCTGTTGAACATGCGTGTATCAAACCAATGCAGAAAATAATGGAAGATGAAATCAAAAATTGTCTTCTTGATCGCACAACTTCTTCAGGCTTGGTAAAACACTTATCAAGATTTGGCAGTGGATTTATCGTTTCCCCTGAAGTTTACGATGTGCTCAACAAACTGCTAAAATCAGATGACGAAACGTGCTCCGGTGTTGCTATGTTGATGTGTAAACTTTTTTCTGGCAAAAGAGTATCATTTCATTATGCAACAGAGGAGACAAGAGAAATTGATCGAAATACGCCTTTTACTGTTCTCGGAAGCACCCAGTTACCAAATGCTGCCAAACTTTTGGCAAGAATGGACAAGGGTCAAAGATTGATCAATCGGTTTTTAATTTCTTTCCCATTAGCTCTGTGCCCGCATTCAACGGATATTAAGCGGTCTATCTCATATCTAGAAACCGAGGCCATTGACAGTTTTGATGAACTTTACTGTGCAATTCTTCATTTCCATAAATTTAATCAAGTTTAATACACTTTGCATGAACAAGCCGAATGCTTATTGAATAAAGAAAGGGATACCCTTACGGCGGAAATCTACGAAGCTATCATCGCTGGAGAATTCTCACCCCCTAAATCTAAGAAGTTAGATCTTCTCCCAAGAATCGCTACTGCGTTACATGTCCTCGAGAAAAGTTTAGAGTGTGTGTTGGCTGGTCATGACATCATCATCCCTTCGGTAATTTCAAAAGAGACGCTCGAAAAAGCAAAGCTGTTTGTGGAACATCTTGAGAGCCAAAAATTCGTCTTGTGCGAGGTAAAATTAAAATTTTAATAACTAATCATTTGTCTGTACTTAATTGTCGCGTCAAACAAACAAATAACCTGACTGGCTTTCGTTTTTATTTTATTTTCCAGTTCATAAAGTCCATCACCAATGATATTTGTGATGATGAAAGAGTACAACCAAGCATGATGAACGTGAAATCAGGCATTTTGACCTTTCCTGGTCCTTTAGTCACCTTCCGCTCATTTACGCTAGAGGAATATCGCAACACGAATTTACCAATGCAGTAGAGCATTTAAAGGCAAACTATGGCCAAATCATCACGCTAAGAGTTGCTAGATCGTCAAAACCAACCCTTGTGTTTGTAAAGAAAGCACCCAATCAGTTCATAGAATGGCCTAGTGATGTATTATGTTCCAAGTATGGTTTTGAGGAAAACTACCGTAAGCCATGTCATAGGTCCATTTCCCAAAGCATTCGGCAGTTGATAAGTAATCAACAACTGGTCAGTCAAGAATATTTGAACTTATCATAATGTTCGCGTTTTCATTCGCATTTGCGTTTTACATTTATGGCAATTTTATAAATTCGTATTCCTAACAAGTGCCATTATATATTCTTAATCATTTTCTTTGCAAATATGTTTGTAATTGCTTTTTAGAATCAATCTTTAAAAAATATAGTTTCAACTAACTTTCTTTATATAGGTACTAGTTTTCTTATCTTATGCCTCGCTCTTTAAACTCGTCACTGCGTATCCACGTATCCGCGTATCCACTGAAATTTTAAAATCGTATATCGAAATTTTAAAATCGTACATCGAAATTTTAAAATCATATATTGAAAGGAAAAACGGAAATTTTAAAATCGTATATTGAAAGGAAACGGAAGTGTTCGACAAACTCAACCGGAAGAGTAATAATTCCGTGTACAGTGAATCCGTAAACGAAAAAATGGCGTCTCATTGGCTTCCAAACATCGAAGAATTCTTCGAAGCACTTTTGAGGCTAATCGAAACAGCTGAATTGCTAGCAACTGCAGCTGATAGTTGTTCTTACGACGCAGCTGAGTTCCACTTCAGAAGACTAGATGCATACGAAAGAACGCTGTCTACGCTGCGCTCTCGTGTGGCCGAAAGTTTGAATTGGGAAATGTCAGAAAACACAACGACAACAGAAAATGTTCCTGCGGTTATTGCTCATCTGTGCTATATTTGTCATAGGACGAGTTTCCTCAGACAACGTTTTGAAGACATATTTTACAGGAGCATCCATAGTGAACGCGAAGCAATTAATGATAATCAATCTTTGAGAAGTGAGCAGGTTGGTCCAGGGAGACCAAAGTTTGCGATGACCCAAAAGCAACTAGAAGCTTTGAATAACTGCAGTAGTGGATTTAAGTGGAGTGAAATATCAAGAGCTTTTGGCGTGTCTGAAAGGACGCTGCGTCGCCGACGTCACGAGCTTGGTATGACAGTGGAAGGACGACAATTTTCAGATTTCTCGGGCACGCAGCTAGACACAATTGTTCGCGCTATTATCTGTATGACTCCTAATATTGGATATAGAATGTTACAGGGAGCTTTGCGGCACCGCGGTCTTCATGTTCAAAGAGAACGCATTTTACGTTCTATGCATCGGGTGGACCCTGTGATTTCTACATTGAGGAATACTACAAGGATCATAAGACGGTCTTATAATGTTCCATGCCCCAACGCCTTATGGTAATATATGACACATAGTGACATTGTTGTTTGTTGTATTTCATCTAATTAAGTAACTACTCTCAGTTTAGGCCATCTTGCTTTAATTCGTAGGAAAACGGCAAAACATTTTCATTGAATATATTTCATTTTCAAATCTGCATTTCCTATTTGCAGGCATATTGATGGAAATCATAAATTGATTGAGCCATATCGCATAGTTGTCCATGGGGGCATAGATGGCTACTCAAGGCTGGTAACCTATCTCCATGCATCAACTAATAACAGAGCAGAAACAGTATTGAGCTTGTTTGAATATGCTGTTCAGTGCTATAATTTACCGTCAAGAGTCCGTTGTCATCTTGGATTGGAAAATATTGAAGTTGGGAGATATATGCTAAATGAAAGAGGTCTAAATCGGGGGAGTATCATCACAGGCACATCCGTACATAATCAAAGGATTGAACGACTGTGGAGAGATGTTAATCGTATTGTGATATCAAAGTTCTTAAACATTTTCTTGTTTTTGGAAAATAGAGGTGTTTTTAATCCAGTCAATGAGGTTCATTTATTTTGTCTTCAATTGGTCTATATTGACTTTATTAATATCGCTCTACAAGAGTTTGGCTCAATGGAACAACCATCCAGTCACAACAAAAAGCAACCTTTCACCACGACAAATATGGGTTAGGGGAATGGTAGAGTTGAGACATTCTGGTTACAGTGCTGTTAATGATGTTATTAGAAACAATGCGTTTTCTTCCTATGGTATTTCTGAGGATGGGCCTGTAGCAGAAGATCCTTCTCATGTTGTCGTTGTGCCGCAAACCCAACTTAGATTAAACAATGAACAAATGGACTCGATCCTTACTGTGATAAGACAGGGACAAACTGAAGATGATCCACATAGAATCGAATCTTATTTAGCTGCTGTTGAACATGTTTCCTTGCTGCTCAATGGACAGTGACTTCGAACTTGATGATGTGCATCATTTTCACCTTCAGATAACTATTGTAACAATAACTAACATCGCTCATAGAGTCTAACTACACCAGTTCCAAACCAAGTGAGCCATACTTCAGTGCAACATCCATAAATTTTTCAAGTCTTCATATGACTTGTGTTTAGATGGCAGTCAAACTCATACTTGTTGCTCTAGGAATTTGAAAGGCTTTATATATTTCCTCTTTTGTACTTCTGTTACTTGTTGAGTGAGAAGAGGTCTGCTCCACTTTAGCGTTGTTTGCGTGATTGTTCAACTCTCCTATAACTGCTCTCACTATTCGATTAAGCTCATCGTCTTTATTGCTTTCCGCCATAACAATATACACGTGCTCTGCGGCCACATGTGAAGGGGAAAGGAGTTTGTATTGTCATATTTCCGGTAGAGTTTGTCGAACACTTCCGTTTCCTTTCGATATACGATTTTAAAATTTCCGTTTCCTTTCGATATACGATTTTAAAATTTCAATATACGATTTTAAAATTTCGATGTACGATTTTTAAATTTCGATATACTATTTTGAAGTTTCAATATACGATTTTAAAATTTCAATTGTCAATTTTAGACAATACTGACATGAAATTTTGTCCGCAACGGAACGCCATAGGTAGAAGTCTACAATGTCGAAAGATATGAAATTGAGATTTTCTTTATGTTTGATGGAGTTGAACCACTTGATCACAGATTACGAGTTTTTCCATTGGTTCAGCGAAGTGGCTTTTATGATATTGTTTTTTCTTTCAAGTATTTTTTTGCTAATTTTTCCAATTAGGTAGGTAAGTAAGTAGTTTATTAAAATATTAATTGCAGCCTTGCGGCTGAATTACAAATATCTAAATTAGTAAAGTTATAATAACAAATAATATCTAATATCTAAAATACAATAAAATTTTACCAAGTATTTACATTTATTAAATTTACAATTATAAAAATGGTACTCGCTAACACCAACAGAGACAAAGAAAACTCCATACCTGGCCACTTTTGTGTAACTTTATGTACACAAGGACAGGATGAACGAATTCTTTGCTTTGCTGGTGTGAGCAAGTGGAACTTTATATTTATGTTTACTTCTCAGGTTATATTTACAGTTATTTTTGTTTGGCAGTAAATTTCTTAATTTGTGGCATTCATTTGTTTCAATTGACTGGAAATAACGTTTACATAAATCTTCATGGTGTAATTCTATTAGTGACATATCTAACTTTTTTAGCCCAATTTTACAATTATTATGTGGAAGTATTATTGATATCACTCTTTTTTCTACACGTTGGAATTCGTTTTTAAAGGGGTAGTCTGACCTTAACACAACTTTCGCTCATATGAAAGTGTATATTGTTCTTACCTCTCTCACGAAATCCTAGGTTTCCAATTCAAATTTAACTCGAGAAATAATGCCTTAAATGTGTGTATTTTTGCCTCTTGTTCGATCGCCATTGTGTACATGCAAGCGAAGCCGCAGTCCAGCAGCGGTTTTTCGTCGTGACGTCACTGCGCGGTGATCGTTGTCAACATAAGACAAAATATACTAGCAAAAGTAGAAATTACGCATAAGCATATTCATCGTTGCATTTTATTTTCTAAGTTTTAAAATTATTTTGCGCAATGGATACGGATTACTCAAATGATTCCTCTAGTAATTATTCTGGAAGCAGTGTTTCAAACTACGAAGAAATGATTAACGATCAAAACATGATTCAACCATAGGCTTATGAGCCGATTGAAACAGATTCTAGCGACGAGCCTATGGACGACTCCGACGAAGTTCAGCTGTTGTAACAATGAATGAAGACTCAGCACAATTTGAGGGAATAGATACTCCGGACTGTATTACAGATAATCCTGTTTTTCGAAATCTTTGTTTAAATTATTGGGTATTACGACTGGCATGGAGTGAGTACAAACAACACTATGGTTCAAGAGCTGAAGAAGGACCTGAACACAAAAGACAAAGACATGTGGCTTACAGGCAACTGGTTCGATGGTGTTGGAATGTATTGGGCCAGGAAATTAGAGTACCACTACCATCTTTTGCTGTTAGCTACATTCGAGCACATTTCCAACCACCAGGTCTAGAAGAGGACTTTGTCTATGAGGGTTTTAAATTCGCTGATGAATAATGGTAATGTAAACTATTATAGCCATATTTATAAGTATCGTTAATGATGAATTATTAATAAATAAAAATATAAATTGGATTTAGTAAATGAACAATAAATACAAATTATAATGGCCAAGCCAAACCAATTCTTTATTTGTGTTATGCAAGGATTTTGGTGTACATAATTAAAAAGTGCCTTTGCTAATGAATTTGCATAGCAAAACAAAAAATTTTGCTACTTTACTATTAGAGATTCTCTTATTATTAATTATAAATATTGGTATATACATAACTATTTTTTGGGGACTGTTTACCCATTCTTGATTTGTGTGCTTGTAAAACACTTTCTTTGTTTGGCTTTTCTATAGATGCAATATTTCTTGGAATGTTTGCTGGTAAAGAAATCTTGTTATGTACATTTTACATTAAAACAGCAGACATCTTCCATCATACCTTGCACAAAGAATATGACTTACTCACCATAATTGGCTTGGCTACCCAATTTTTTCACGATATTATATCACTTTTCCCCTTGCTGCTTTCCACATTGAACTTGTGCTTGTTTTGTGCCAGTGTTTACATTGTGGTCTATCACTGCCAACTTGGTTCTTGCAAGCATACCTTTATCTAAAAGCACTTTTAATAAAGTATTTTCCTCCTTCCTCTTGTGCTTATCATGTTCCCAAAGGGCTTAAAAATTGGGTAGCCAAGCCAATTATGGTGAGTAAGTCATATTCTTTGTGCAAGGTATGATGGAAGATGTCTGCTGTTTTAATGTAAAATGTACATAACAAGATTTCTTTACCAGCAAACATTCCAAGAAATATTGCATCTATAGAAAAGCCAAACAAAGAAAGTGTTTTACAAGCACACAAATCAAGAATGGGTAAACAGTCCCCAAAAAATAGTTATGTATATACCAATATTTATAATTAATAATAAGAGAATCTCTAATAGTAAAGTAGCAAAATTTTTTGTTTTGCTATGCAAATTCATTAGCAAAGGCACTTTTTAATTATGTACACCAAAATCCTTGCATAACACAAATAAAGAATTGGTTTGGCTTGGCCATTATAATTTGTATTTATTGCTCATTTACTAAATCCAATTTATATTTTTATTTATTAGTAATTCATCATTAACGATACTTATAAATATGGCTATAATAGTTTACATTACCATTATTATTCATCAGTGAATTTAAAACCCTCAAAGACAAAGTCCTCTTCTAGACCTGGTGGTTGGAAATGTGCTCGAATGTAGCTAACAGCAAAAGATGGTAGTGGTACTCTAATTTCCTTGCCCAATACATTCCAACACCATCGAACCAGTTTCCTGTAAGCCACATGTCTTTGTCTTTTGTGTTCAGGTCCTTCTTCAGCTCTTGAACCATAGTGTTGTTTGTACTCACTCCATGCCAGTCGTAATACCCAATAATTTAAACAAAGATTTCGAAAAACAGGATTATCTGTAATACAGTCCGGAGTATCTATTCCCTCAAATTGTGCTGAGTCTTCATTTATTGTTACAACAGCTGAACTTCGTCGGAGTCGTCCATAGGCTCGTCGCTAGAGTCTGTTTCAATCGGCTCATAAGCATATGGTTGAATAATGTTTTGATCGTTAATCATTTCTTCGTAGTTTGAAACACTGCTTCCAGAATAATTACTAGAGGAATCGTTTGAGTAATCCGTATCCATTGCGCAAAATAATTTTAAAACTTAGAAAATAAAATGCAGCGATGAATATGCTTATGCGTAATTTCTACTTTTGCTAGTATATTTTGTCTTATGTTGACAACGATCACCGCGCAGTGACGTCACGACGAAAAACCGCTGCTGGACTGCGGCTTCGCTTGCATGTACACAATGGCGATCGAAAAGTACACACATTAAAGGCAGTATTTCTCTAGTTAAATTTGAATTGGAAACCTAGGATTTCGCGAGAGAGGTAAGAACAATATATACTTTCATATGAGCGAAAGTTGTGTTAAGGTCAGACTACCCCTTTAAGTAGTTTGGTAAGGTATTGTAAAAACTAACTACTCCATAATCCATAACCGATCTTATACAAGATATATAAAAGAGAGAGAGATCTTTAAGGGATACCTTAGCTCTCTTTAATTGAATTAGAAAATAGATTGGTTTATTTACTTTTTTGATAATATTGTCAATATGAATGTTCCACGTCAAATCATTGCTGATCGTAACTCCAAGAAATTTTGCTGACTTAACAACCTCAACCTTGTTGCTGTTAATAACAAGTGGGTGAAAATTTGGTGTTTGTTTTGAGAAGGATATTCTCAGTTCTTTACACTTGTCAGGATGTAATTGTACTCTATTCTCTTTGGACCAATCATTTACATCGTCAGCTATACTTTGTGCATGACTCACACTGCCTTTAGGTACAATTTGGGAAGCAGTAGTGTCGTCGACAAATTTCCAAAAAGATGGTGCCCCATGTTTTAGATCGTTTATCATCAATGCAAAAAGCCAGGGTCCTAGTTTGGTGCCTTGAGGGGAACCCCAGATGGAACAGAGCCCCAGTCTGAATAACAATCATTTGCTAATTTAACGCGTTGCAAACTGTCAGAAAGTTAATGATCCAATTGATTACGCTAATTGGAATGTCCAGATTACACAATTTGTCGACGAGTATGGAATGGTCTATATAATCAAATGCTTTTCGATAATCAAATAAAATCGACCTTACAGTAGACCCATTTCCATCTGTACCTAATGTCCAATTATGTAACATACTGATCAGAGCCATTGTTGTTGAGGAGCTTGGTACTACTCCATACTGGTTGGGATTGATCACCTTGGTTACTGCTGGTTTTATATAGTCTGATACTATAAAGTCCTCAGCTAACTTTGAGAGACATGGTGTGAGAGATATTGGTCTCAATTGTTTGGTAAGGTCTTGAATTGGTTTGGCTTTTGGGAGCGAAGTAACATTAGCACTTTTCCACATTTTTGGGAGTTGTTGTTGTTTGTAAGATGCATTGATTATTAAGGTTATTCGTTGACCAACTATATCAGAAAAGTCTTTCAATAACCAGTTTGGAATCCCATCTGGACCACACGCTTTGTGTACATTTAACATGTTTAATGCCTTGTGGACACGTTCTACACTCACTGTAAGTATTTCAGGCGACACTTCGAGAGGATGGTATTCCAAGGGACTGGTAAGTTTATACTCCTCGAGATGATCCAAGAATGCAGCATTTATTCGGTCTGCTTGTACTTTGGGTGACAGTTCGGAGAAGCCATCGATGTCAATTTGGTTTACTAGATCACTGGTTTGGGCATTCATTCCACTTAGGCATTTAACTTCAGCCCACCATTGTTTAGGTTGTTCTCCCTTAACGTGTTGAATTTTTGATTCATAATAGTCAGATCTACATCTTTTCCTAACCCTGTTGACGAGATTCCGGTAGTATTTAAAGGACGCTGATTCGCTGCTCTGGGTGTTAAAGGCCTTTTATCCTTTCAGAATCAATGACTTCAGTTTTTGAGTCATCCATGGTGCAACAGCACTGCAGATTTTTGTCTTTTTGAGGGGCATAAGAATGTCTAAGCCTGTGTGTATTATCTTGCAGAATATATTCCACATATTGTCGCAGGAGTTTGAGGAGGGGTTTAGTAGGACGTGCCAGTCAAAGGATCTTAGGAACTTCCCCATAGCCATTTTTGAGCTGTTCCTGAAGTCAGGTCTTATAATGACCTTCTTCTCATTATCTGTACTTCGATCTCTAGTTTTAGGTAGTACTAGTATAGAATTGTGGTCAGATAAGCCAAAAGGAGGGTGTGCTTCAGGTTTGTTGTAAAATTCATCCATGTTGGTAAATACCAAATCCAAGGTTACATTCTTTCTAGTTGGTACTTTTACAATCTTCTTCAATTTAAAATGGTTAGCTGCTTGTTTAATGTCTAATCTGTTGAAATCTTCGGTAATGAGAAAGCCACAATTTGGGTACTTTGTTTCTGCTTGTAGTAATGAAGTGAATAAGTGATCTCGTATTGACCCTTCGTCTAGCTATTGGTTGACTGAACCAGTGATTGTGGCAAAAATCTTGGATGAGCTATGGTTAGCGGTGAAATACTAGTCGAACTTGGATATCGCTGGTTCTCTATGAAACTGATCTTAGTAAGGCACCCCAAGTTGATTCTAAATATGTAATTAAATCTGTAACTAAAATTCAGGAAGTCAGACCATAAGGAAGCAACTGGCTTGATAGTAGAGAGTTCTGTAAGCACGATATGTGCATACTTTGTGAGACAAAAAGAAGTGATAATGCAGGCACGAGTAGTACAAGATTCACTCCCAAATAAATCTATATACAGCTTCTAAGGGTATTATGCCGGATGAATTATAATTTTTGTACTTGTTCAGAAAAATATTATGGTACTTTGTATAACTGTTATTATGGGACTTAGATCCAGGCATAATTCCTCTTAAGGAACTCGGCAAAATAACATCTCGACTGTTTACCAAAAACATAGCTCTCTGCTAAGGGTTACTGAAGTATAGAGGGTGAATTCTGCCCAGTGGTTGTATAGTGAAACTAAGGACTAACGTCTAAAGCGAAACCCAACTGAATGGTCGCAGTAACTCTGACTGTCATAATGTAGCACAATAAATAGCCAATTAAATGTTGGCAGGTATGAATGGAACCACAAGGGTCATACTGTCTCAAGAGGAAAGCCGATGAAATTATAGTTGTAGTGAAGATACTACATAATCATTGTAAAGCGAAGACCCTATCGAGCTTTACTGGATACTAATAACGTTGACTAAAAATGATCGATACAAGTATCCTAATTTTGAGTTAGTAATTTTTTTGGTAAGACAGTTTAGTTGGGGCGACTACCTTTGACTAAGAAACGAAGGCGAGCTTATTGGTATAAAAGCTAATCACATTAGGCTGACAGTGAAGGGGACACCCCTAGTTGGCACAAGGACATAGTCCTATATGGCGATAATGACCCGATATCATAGTCCAAATTAATTATCGAAAGCGAATAAAAGCTACCATAGGGATAACAGCATAATATTGTCAGAGAGTTCTTATCGAGGACAATGTTTGCGACCACGATGTTGAATCGTGGTGCCCTGGTGCTGTAGAAGGTACCTTAGATTGGTCTGTTCGACCATGAAAACCGTACATGATATGAGGTCAGAGTGTGGTGACACAGCTCGGTTTCCATCTACAATGATCAATCTCAACTTTACTCAGTCCTACAACGCAAGGAATGGTCTCAGCGATGCTCGACTTATATTGGCCCCATCGACGTAATCAACTTCTGGCTGCTGCAAGGAAGGAAAACAAAAGGTTTAGGGATTAACAAGACATATGCCATGTGGGTGCATAGCCCCTGGCATATTATGGAATTAACACTAGGGCTCATTATACTAATAGCGTTGACTTATGGATTAAAAGCCCCAACTTTAAGATTAGCTATACTATTTGTGGGTGTTGTGGGGGCTACTGAGTTATAAACTGAGCCCCATTTACTATGTTGGACACAGGCTATTAAAATGTTGGTGATGACAAGTGGATTACCTATACTTTGTATGTTGGACCATCAAACATCGCATCGATCAAGCTTATTATTGATTTTATCAGTGATCTTAGTTAATTTATTACTTATAGGGTCAACAAATTTGATTTCTATATATTAAGCATTAGAGATGCAAACATTATGTATGTTTATCTTAGTGGCTTATAATAAAAGCTCATTGTTATCGGCAGAAGCTGGACTTAAATACTTTTGTGTTAGGAGCACTATCTTTGGGGTTGTTTCTGTTTGGTTGTGCTTTAATTTATGGCTCCACAGGAGAATTTGAACTTCAATTTATTCGTATGAGTTTACAATCTTATTGTGTATTAGCTGGTAAGTGTCTTATTGCTATCTCATTGATATTTAAAGTGTCTGCAGCCCTATTTCATGTGTGGCCCCCCGAGGTATACAAAGGAACTCCAACTTGGGTAGCTGCGCTATTATCTATTATACCTAAATTAGGAGTAGTAGCTATTTAGTACAAATAGGCTTAATGAAATGGGGCTATTAATCTCTTTGATTGTTGGAGCTATAAGAGCTTTGAATCAAACTTAAATAAAAAGACTACTAGCTTAGAGCGGAATAGGCCCTATGGGGTTTGTATTACTTGGAATAGCTATTGGGTCTATAGAAAGTCTTCTATAGAGTTTAATGTATATAGGTGCTTACATAATAACTCAAGTATTACTTTGGTCTGGATTTCTAATTATATTCCCTAAAAGAAACATGCTTATTGAATTTAGTGGTGTTTCAAGATTAAAGCCAATGTTAGCATTAGCATTAGCTACAGGTTTATTGTCTACTGCAGGAATTCCTCCTTTAATTGGGTTTCTAACTAAATGGTGTGTAATTTTAGCAGCTGTTGGTCAATGTTACTATCCAGTGCTTTACTAGCTTTAGTTTGTTATGTGATAGCTGGAGTTTATTACATTAGATTAGTAAAAATTATGTTCTATCAACCTTTGTCTACGCCTTCAGTATTAACAATTATATTAAATTCTACATGTGGCAATGTAACACCATAGGAAACAAGGAAATATTAATGGGGGCAAGTTTATATTTAGTGTTAACAATTATAATATGTCCTAGTTTATTCTTTCAATTAGTACACTTGATTATCTTAGATTTATTCCCATATATCTTCTAGTTATATTAATACCATTACTAAGCGCAGTTGGAAGTGGATTAGGGGGTCGCTATTTAGGATGAAAGGGGGCTGGCTTGGTAAGTTGCAAAGCTCACCTTCATAGGTTTGAGCACTCTGGTGACTCTACAATACAATAAAATGTGTAACTGTACGTCCTGTGTCCCAGGTGCAGGAGTCACCATTGCACAGTGGTGATAGCCAGGAGAGCACATTGTATATACACTTTGTATATATAAGTTTGAAAATTTGTAATCCAGGCATTTAATACATAAAAGATAAAAGTTTCTCCGGATTTTAAGTGATTTTTATTGAGCTTTCGACTCGTTGCTTCGAGCCTTCATCAGAATGAGGATATTTATTTACACGTGCTTTTAGCTTGGAGACGTTTAGAGCGTCTAATTGGATAAGTGGGTGGATTAATGTGATTGGATGGGGTAAAATGCGTTGCCATGGGTTTTGGTGTATTGTTAATGATTGGTGTTAATAATATTAGAGTGTAGTGTTTTAGTTTTGGTGTTTGTAGTTTTTATGTCCTTTTTCTTTAGTTGTGAGTATATGATGGGTATGTCGAATGTCTGTTTATTGTGTCGTTGTCTTTACTGTACCAAGCTTCTTTAAATTCGCGTGCGTGTTTAGTCTGTGCGCGTCCGAGTACTTTAGTTTCTGTCCAGTCTTTAAAGACTGTTCAAAGCAATACATAGGACCAGGGCCGGATTAACATTTTGCGGGGCCCATGGCATAATATCAGTGCGGGGCCCTTGCCCCAACCCCTGTGTTTACCAAAATGCAATAAAAAACTGTTTTTTTAACTCAAACAATAAAACCTCGTATTTTGGCCTTTTTAAACCAATACGTTGAATATAATTCCAAATTACAATCACGTACGTATACCAAACATTACATACCAATATTAAACAGACTAATATAATAAACACGATAAAAAAAGACGTAAAAGGTTTTACTGTGCAGAAGTGTTAAGCCTTATAAACGTTATGCTTATGGGATTTCATAAGAGCAAAATCATTAATCAGGGATGACATATCAATACTACGCAGAACATCATTTTCAATACTCAGAAGAGCAAGGCTATTTAGTCGTTCCTGTGTCATGGTTGAACGAAGATGATCCTTTATTAGCTTTAATTTCAAGAACGACCGTTCACCAGAACAATTTGATATCATCATACTGAGGTAAATGCGAAACACAATAACAGTGTTTGGAAATACAGTTTCCAGGTTATTTCCCACAAGAAACCTGTATATACGCAGTTCTAGGGAGTCTACGTTCACTTTGATGTCGTCATCATCATCGGATGTTACATCGATGTCATGGTCTTCACTAGGCTGAGCAGAAGATCCAATTCGAGCTGAAGAATAATGAGGTGCAGCTGCATGACTCGCATCTAATGCTCTTTTCACGAATTCTGTGTTGAGAAAGCTAGAAAACTGGAGCAATTCATCACCCAAATTGACTTCGAGGTCAGTGGAAAATGCTTTTTGCAATCTTTGTGCGTTTTCCAACACGTCTTCAGCTGGCAGATCTGTAAGCTTTCGCAGAAAGCCAAACTTTTCAGCAATGTTGATGTAAGCACTCAGTCGTTTTCGCAACTCAGCATCCAGACTATCGATTATTACAAGGAAAGTACCTGTGCGAAACTTGTCGGCTGGAATCTGCAACAAATCAGGTGCTGATCCTGGCTCGTCGTTACGACGATTTCGTTTACGCACGCGCTTGATCTCTTCTTTATATTGATCCCATTCACTGAGCTCCTTTCCTTTGGCTTCAAATTCTTCAAATCTGGTTCGCAGCGAAAGGACAAACTCAATCAGCGATTCATATAATGCAACAGCAGTGTTGAGATCCTGATCAGCTAATTGCAGGATCTGACTTGTTCTCTGAAATCGTTGCAAGATTTGATGCCATAATGCTGCCAGAATTCCAATTTCAAGCTGGGCCATATCAGACGCAAGACTATTGGCTTCATTTTTGGCTTCAGGCTTCTCATCTTGATCATCATGGATCTCGTCTAAAGCAGCATTAATTTCCTCGTATCCTATTACTAGAGCTTTTGTAGCATCTGCACGTGCTGACCATCGAGTATCAGACATACGTTTAACCGTTGGAAGTCTCTTGCTTGAAAGTTGGTCGGTTAAAACTTTCCAACGATGCGTTGAAGCAGCAAAGAAAGAGTACAATCGTTGGAGGAAGTTGAAGAATCTTGATGCTTCTTGACAACAACTGGCAGATGATTGTCCAACAAGATTAAGGGAATGTGCAACGCAGGGTATGTACTGTGCTAGGCTACAATGTTGCTGAATAATGGCCTGCATACCATTATATTTCCCACTCATATTGCTTGCATTGTCATATGACTGGCCGCGGCAATCCGAAATATTTATATTATTGGTTTTCAAATAATCTAGTAGCCTTTCAGCTAGCAATTTTCCGCTATGTCCACGTATGTTAAGGAAAGATACAAATCGTTCGACAGGACCAGAGGGTAAAACGTATCGAAGAATGCATGTCAGTTGATCAACGTGGGAAATATCTGGGGTAGAGTCTACACAGACGGAGAAATACTTTGCAGCTTTAACTTCTGTAAAAATCTGTAACCCACCACCATCACATCCAAACTCATTATCAAATTCAATGTTTAAAGGTTTTTTCATGTCAAAATCTGGACTTTTGTACTTCCCCATGATTTGTGGAAGGAGATCAGAATCTCTTTTTATTTGCACATCCATCTCTGCATAAAATTTAAGAAATGCCTTGTCAACAAACTTTTGCAAAGATTGCCAACCATCACTTGAAGATAAAATTCTTGTAGATGAATGTGTTGTTTCCAAAGCAACAGTTGACAAATCATCATCACTTGAAGTGTTCAAATCATCGTCTATAAAATAAACAAAATGCTTCAACAAATTAAGATTTTCTCAAGAGATTCCTCAAACATCTTTAACCTCTCTTTCGCAAAATTCCATGAACAGCCTCTTCTACTTCACCATTGCTTTCGATAAAGGCTTGAGAAATTTTATCAGCACTAACATCAGGGAACATTTCATTTAGTACTGATAACTTTTTTCTTGATTGAACGGTTTGGTGATTTCACTTACAACTGTAGCTGTTTCTTCATTACATGTATATGTTCTAATGTCACTCTGATCAGAATGTTCAAAGGAATAGTTACCCCGTTTTGCACTAAACAATCAATAAAACAGACAAAAGTTGAAATCCAAAGAAGAAATAAGACATATAAGGGTCAGCTTGTTAATATTTTATAACTAGCATATAGTATTCAAAGTACACATAACATGTCTTGTTTTCTATCAAAAATAATAATGCACTTAACACTTTTGGCTTGCTTAAACCAGTCAATATTTCGTCTTCATTGTGATCCTAATTCTCACAAACATTAAAAATTTCAAACTCTTCCCATAATTTTGTTAGAAATAAAATAAGGATTACAGGATAGTTATGTTAATCTGTTCATTGCAAGGAAAGTTTGTAAGATTTATGAAACTGGATAAAAAAGAAGAAAATACTTAAAAGATCAACGTTACACTCTACAATGGGTTGACATGGTTCTTTGTGTGAAAATTTTACTGATTAATTCACCATTTAAAATTTGCTCTTTGGTAAGTTGGGGTTCAACCAGCTCATTTCCCATGCCCATCATGAGCTTTGTCCTACACAAGAGTGAAATTGTGTTATGTGACTTAAGAAAATATGCCATATATGCAACACAAAGTAACCAAACCTAATAGTAACTTCGTCTATTATCTAATACTTGCTAAAATATGGTAAGTAAGGTTATCTTAAATGGTTCTTCCATAACTGCAAAAATAAACTAATAAACTTACTTTGAATTTTCTCTTGGTCCAACTGTTATTTCTTCTAAAGGCATTTTAAAAGATTCTTCCAGTTTTTCCAACACTTCATCTGCACACCATTCTTTATCAAACTCGAATAAACTCAAGGCATGCCCTAAATGCTGTAATTTCTGCTTTGGCTCCACCACGTACTAGACCATCTGACAGACAACGAAGAAGTACAACTTCCCTGGAAAATGTCCTTTTCTTTGCTTTTGATTTGGCAGACTTGCCTTTGCCTCTGGTCTTGTTGAAAGGATTCCTCTTCCCTTGATTGTTTGTTTGCATTCTGGGTGACGGAGTCCAATTTGTTCTTTGCTGAAACTGT